>NW_007728962.1:134415-228572 GCF_000696425.1 Galeopterus variegatus
GGGGGGGGGGGGGGGGGGGGGGGGGGGGGGGGGGGGGGGGGGGGGGGGGGGGGGGGGGGGGGGGGGGGGGGGGGGGGGTGGCTTCTTTTGCCTGCAGGGGATGGAGAGGAGCAGAGGAAGGCCAGAGAAGGGGAGAGGAAAAACAAAACCACAGAACAATCTATTTTTTACAGACAATTTCAACACAACTTTGAAAATGGCAATCAATTATTCTAGCATACTGGGAGGAACTCCCAGCAAGGGACTAGACAAATGCAAAATAATCACTAAATTGCAGGCACTAGATTAAAATATTGGCTATAAGGGCTGGCTGGTTAGCTCAGGTGGTTAGAGCATGATGCTCATAACAAGGTCCAAGGTTTGATCCCTGTACTAGCTAGCCAAACACACAAAAAGTCTTGGCTGTGCTTCTTTCCTTCTTAAGAACTGGAACTTTGGACAGTTACTTAAACTCTTTGAGCCTATTTCTCCATCTATAAATTAAAGATAACAGTACCTACTAAGCAAGGCCGTGGTAGGCATGAACAAGGCACATAAAGCACTAAACACTCAGAGTTACTGACTCAGTATTATTAATTATTATCATTTTAAACTGATTGGAACAGAAGAACACTGTGCTAGAAGGCCAGAGACCCAAAATGTAGGAACTTTTGACATCTTTTAACTCTATAGCCTTGGGCAAGTCACCTAAGCCTCCCAGGTTGGTTGTCTCATGTGTAAATGAGAAATGGTAACACCTTTAGACAGGTGGTATTATGAACACATGTTGACATTACCGTTTGCCAGTAGCTTACCTCATTTGAGAATGTGCGAACATCAAAAAAAGCGATAATGGAACCATATTCGCTAGACATCATGCACACAGAGAGTGTGAGATTATCACAGCTCAGGGCCAGGTGATGTATTGGGAATTTCATAGGAACCAGCAAGCTCTGGACTTTATCAACTAAAAAAACAAACAGACAAAGCAGAAAACATTATGTTCTAAGTATAGAGCTACAATCCCTTTTATCCAGGTCAATGTGAAACAGTTCTTGCATCTACGTAATCATATTCTGTGGTATCTTTTTATGCAAATAAAACTTAACTTTCTTATATAATAAGTATCCCAGGGACTCTTCCTCATATAACCTTGGAAAACTAACAGTGCACATTCCCATTTGTTTGGATGGTACTGTTGTGCCAACTAAAAATCCATACAACCAAAAACCCTTCTCCTTGAGAGCCAGAGCCCCGGTTCAAGTGACCAAAAATAAAAGCATGGCATACTGGTACGTTGTTCTTCCCTCTGAGCTCAGAGGGAACAACTCACTGAAAGGGAAATACAAAGGACCAATGAGAAAACCTAGAAAGGCTTCCAGCATCCTAGTTGAAACTTATTCTTCTTGGAGGGTCAACCTTAGGACCAACAGCAGTTTCAATTTTAATATTAGAATGATTTCCTGGAAAGAAAACACATTAGGTTCTCACCATACCCCTCTCTCTACTATGCAACCTAAATCAAGAAACTTACCTATTTTATTGGGATCCTCTCCAGGTTTATTTTGAATAAGAAGATTTTTAGTGGGAAAAATCTGCAACCCACTAGCTCCACCAGCAAAGACCAGACCATATTTATTGGACACGGCAAGCAGACTCGAGCGCTCCTTGGGCAACTCCTCAGGGGGGTCAAAAATTCTCACTTTCTTCAGTGCTCTAAACTGAAAATCCTGTTGTGAAGGATCAAAACAAGATCAATTCAGGGAAAACAGGATATTAAATCATGTCTGCTATTATGTTCCAGTAGACTTAATTTCAGTATGAAAAAAATATATACAAGAGTACTTCAAAAAGTTTGTGGAAAAATAAAATTAAAAGATAATATGAATCTTTCCATGAACTTTTTGAAGTACCCTCATATTACCCTGAGGCCAAAGACAATTTTAGTTGTCTTTAACCCCCCTGTGCTTATCACGGTGCCTGGCATAGTGCTCGTTAATATTTGCTGAGTGAAATAAATGGAAAAAAAAACCCAAAACCAAAAAACTTCCATGAAGCCTTCCTTGATTAAACCAGCTCACACCAATCTTCTCCTTTTCTGAATTCCTAGTGCCTGATTCACCACACAAGCAACACTTTATTTTTTATAATTTTGTCCTATTTCATGGTATGTATTATCTCATAATCCAGCATAATGCTTAAGAAATTGTTAAATATTAAAAGCATCACCCAACTACACAATAAGTTCTAACTTCCAGTGCAGTACTCAACAAATATATAATGAAATAACAACCACAGAAAGATGACCAAGTTCCAAGAACTGGCTTACTTGTATCAAATGCTAAACAAAATTCCATCACAGAAAAGAACATGGTTGATCTCTTGGCATTCCAGACCTTTAAGTAAAACCTAGATGCTATGAGGACATCTAAAATGCAAGTCCAAAACCCTTAACACAGGTTACAGGCTGGGCATGGCTTGATCCGTTCATCTATGCAGCCTCACCACACAATACTGCTTCCCTTCCACAAGTGTGCCATCACCTCTGCCACAGCTACTGCCAACCCCACCTCCACCTACTCCCAGTTTTCATTTCCTTCGATTTTCGTGCTCCTTAGTACTTTAGAGATTTTAGACATAATTGGTCTGGGAGCCTTCCCTGACCTCCTGCCAATGCCTGTTTTCAAAGACAATTTTCAGCGTGTACCACCTTTTGATAAAAAGAGTTCCATAATTTTACTTATCACTATGTTATGTTTTACTATATATTCTTTTCTTTTCTTTTTTTTCTATTCTTCAATTCTGTACTTATTTTCGGGTCAAGATTTTAGTGAAAAGAAAGTGAATCCACTTTGTGCTTACATTCCAAAATTATAAAGCTTTTCTTGGCCTTCATTTTCATACACTAGATTCTTCTGGTGTGTTTCATACAGGATCTCTAAATTACCCCACATACTAATTTAATTGGATTTGGTGTTTAATACACATTTGGTAAGAGACCAACTGAAATACTCTTAGTCAGTGAGCAAAAATTCACACAGCTTTCCAGGTGAAACCATCGTATAGTTTCATACAGGAACAGAATAAAATTTTCAGTCTTTACGTAATTCTCATCCTGATAATCCCAAATATGCTATTTGGGTCTTGGTCACATGGGTGTAGAGGACCAGTGGAATGAAGAGGCAGAGGTGGGCTCTCCTTTCTGTTAGAATCAGAAGATTATCATTTCTAAGTCTGTGGTCCTCCTGCCCCAGCATATTTGAGAAATATGACACATCCCATTAAGTGGCTCGCAACAGGCAGTGACTCTCAAGAAGGGAGAATCATTATTCTAAACATGGTATAGACTACCTTCCCCTAAACGCATTTCAGTGATTTGTTGTTCACACAAATGCCTAAAATCTTCCTGCAACTTACTCCCTTTCAGCTGTTTTTAAAAAACGTATCTCGTTCTCTGTACCTTCATTCTGTCAGAACATATACAAGAGCTATTGAACACAGCACCCTGGGAGTTACTGTTGGGGGATTCCCACGTTACCATCATTCAGATCACTCGGCCCTCCCTTTAGTTTCCTGACTTTAGGCTAACTTCCGCTGCCAAAATAATCTTCCTGGTCCAATTAACGAGAGGTTTTGAAGGATGGGTAATCTTCCCCGGCTCTACATTAAGCAAGCCCGGACCACCTTACAGCAGTAGTACACGGAGCGTGAAGAAGAGAGGGTCTTAAATGAACCTGGTTTTCAGTTCCTTTGCTCAGCGCGACTGGGTAAATTACTTTCCGAGCGCCGATCTGCTCTCGTATTAAGGACTGCTTCGTAAGGTTGCTGTGATGCTTACCACAGGGCCCGACACACAGTAATCACGCAGCAGTTATCACCACTACTGCGACCATCACATCAAAGTAGCTACGGCAACTCAAGAGGCGTGCACAAGGCCAGGGGACGGGAAACCGCATTCGGTGGGGCTATCACGCCGGCGGCCCGCCAGAGTGCTCCAGGGCGCACGACTGAGAACTCAGAACGCGGTGAACTGTTCGAGCCGGAGGCGGGCAGCCGGCACCGGCGCTTCCCGGCTCAGCCAGACTCCAAAGCGACGCTACGACTAAGGGCGGAATGGAGGCCCCGGCCAGTCTCTGACCTTCATCTCCCGCTCGGGGATCATGGCGTCCATCTCGTCTCCCATCGTGCTGCCCTCACGCTGTCGAAGCAGCCGCCGCTGCCGCTCCCGGCCTTGCCCGCAGAGCCCAGGACGCTCGAAAGCTAACTTCCTTCCCCCAGCGCCAGCGGCGCGCAGCAGATGGCGCATTTCCGGTGCGCATTGGTGACGTCACGCGTCCTCATTCGCAGCGAGATCGAGGGAGGTCGTAGGACTGTCTGAAGTCGCGCGCTCGCCGGGCCGCCGTCTCCTCATTGGCCAGCTCCCGATTAGGGGCGTGGCCGAGGGCCCTTGCGCCTGCGCCCTGTAGCGCTCTGGGCCCGCCCCTGCCTTCGCATCTAGCTGGGGGCGGGGGTCACGTCGTGATGGTTCTACTTATTGGGCGGCGCACGACCAGTCGCTCCACGCGTGTTGTTCCTTTGACATCTCAGTAACCCTTAGGTGTAGGTGGCTATTGGCTTATGCTTCAGAGATGTTAGTTAGGAACTTGACAAATTCGTATTTCCAGGGGGCAGTTTTTGAGAGAGGTTTTGCAGGAGGAGGAAGGGACGTTCAGAAGGTGGGATGGGCCCTCGCCAAGGGAGACCCTTACGTGTCTAAGGACAAAGGCTTAGACGGGGAGTTAATGGGCACCAAAGACCAGCTTTGTTTATTCCTTTAGAGGTAATCATTTCCAGAGAAAAATCCCTACCCACTTCTGGTCACAAAACAGTTTGTGCCGAGTTCCGCACAAAACACTTTAGAAGTACTATCTCATTTAATCTTCAAAACTTGATAGTCACTTAGGGGTTATTATTAACATTTAATTGGTGAGGTAAGGGAAGCACAGAGAAGAAAATTCTCCAGTGGCCCTCTGGATGTGCTGACTGACGATACCGCACAGTCCTATGCAGTGGAATTATATTAGAAATGATTTAGGGCAGAAGTTCTTAACTTGAAGTCCATGGGTTGGCTCCAGGGGGGCATATTCTGCCACTGTTTGATTTCCAGCAGATTACTTATCTGCTCTAACCTGCTTCTCATTTGTAAAAACAAGGACGAGGGACTAGAACCTGTCTTGTGGGGTTGTGGTGAGAAGTAAAGGAAGCTCAGCTGTCTCAGACCCTAACACACAGCACACACTCATTTGATACATTACTATTTTAGCTAGCTCTTCTTAATTTGCTGAGCCCAAAACTGTCCCCCAAATACACTAATCAAGACATTGGTAAGTTTGTCTGGTTTATTTTCAATCTGTACAGATGGTATCCTACCCCCCACACACTCCATAAACACACGCACACACATAACTTCATCCACTTTGCCCGACAAACTCTTGCCTTTTGAGTCATAGAGACAATGCCATATTGGCAGTCCCCATGTTGGTGGTTACATTAGTTAGATTTGGTCTTTCAGAAAGAAGACAGTCGAAGTCCCAAGAAGTTGAACCTTGAACCAGAGAAATAAGAGTCCTAGAGCGAACAGCCACAACCTGAAATACATGCAGATCCCCATTTCCAGGAACCACTCCTGAAACCCTCTCCCCCAAGGGTTTGAGTTTCAAAAAATGGTGAAAGAGGACTGATGGAGTTTCCCAGGCCACAGACCCCCAATCCAATGAGAGAACCCTCTTTCCAGAAGCTGGGGACACACCTGCTTGCTCTTCTCCTTTGAGGCTTCCTGCAGTCTTGTAAACTGTAGAACCCAGTTAAATAAGCCTGATGGGTTCTGCTTTTCTCTCCAAGGGAGAAACAGACACATGAATATGATGGGAAGTTACGGTAGGCCTTATCTTCCTCAAAGGTCTCAACTTGTCCCAGAGAGGAGAGGCAGTGGGAAGGAGTGGGGACACGCAGTTGCTAATCTGATGATTTCAAGAAAAGAAACACAAAAGAAAAGCAAAAACAAAAAAACCCCAAAAAACAAGGCAGGGGGGGGCGGGGACTGGGAGTAGGATTTTACATTTACAAGGAGGAATGTTTTGCTGGGGTTTAAACTTCAACTAGGCCTGTGCATTTGAAGCAGCTCCTTAGGCTGGAGACCAGCCAGTCATGGCCAAATAACCTTGCTCCTGAACCAGTTGAAACCAGCAGATTAACCCAACCTGGCCATTTCCTCATGCTCTACCTGTTTTACTCCCTTAAGCTGCTGCAGAGGCAGCGCCTTAGGTCCTTGATCATGGATCACTAAAGAGCTGCAGGGAGCCCAGATGGCTCCAACCTCCAATAGTGCCCAGTTCTTTCCACTTAACGTTTGGAAAGGCTTCTCCAAAACCCTTGCCCAGTCTTGGGTCCAGCTAGGCTCCCCCAGGACTGCAGGGCATTCACCCCCATACCCACCCCACCTTCCTAACATTCATCTCACTGTCATTGTCTGGGTCTGACTTCCCACTAGACTCTAAATTCCATGAGTCTGTCCATTTCACTACTGGGTTCTTAATTCTTGGCCTATGGCAGGTGCTTAACAAGAATGTTCAGCAAGTAAATGCATCTAAGTCCTGAGCAGGCAGTGAAAGGGACATCAGAACACAGGTGCAGTCTGCTCAGCCAAGATGGGGCTGAGTTTGACATCTTCCTGAGAGAGTCCTGAGAAGCGGTTCTTTGAGGCTCAGCCAAGAAGCTGCGGGGGAGGCAGAACTGCAGAGCCAGGCCTAGGCCTAACCTATACCCTACGCTTGGAGTCACTGGGGAGGACAAGTCCCAGCCTTTAGAGTGAGTGAAGGCTTCCCGTGCTGTTGACCAAGCAGATTACCGCTCCCCTCCCCTTCCCTCTTTTCATCACTGACTAAGGCAGCCCAGAGCAGAGATGAGGCACTGGCAGGGTACCTGAACACCTGGGTTCCAGTTCAGGTTCTGCCATCTTCAGATTAACACCTTGACCTTGGGCAAGGCACTTAATCACTGTGGGCCACAACAGCTTCCTCACCAGGGAAATCAGAGGACTGGCCTAGCTAACCTACAGGGCTCTAAAATCCTGTGAGTCCATCAGAAAGGACACAGGTGACTCCAATCCAATCCCCAAGCTCAAGGTTTTGAGCGATTTGGAAAGGGAGAGATGAGTCCGAGAGACAGTGGACGCAGCACATGTCAGGACAAAGTGGGAGGACTTAAAGCTTATAATAGGTGGTCAATAAATATCTGTTGAATGAATAAGTGGATGAATAAATGAATGAGTGGTATGAGTAGGTTAGGAAGGCAAAGGAGGGAAGCAAAGCCAGGTTTCAAGCAGACTGGGATCAGAAAGGCAACCTCCTATTTCTCAGCACTTGGCTTAACAGTGCTTTTTGCCATGAGCATTTTACTCCCCATTCTCCCATCCTTTTGCCCAAAAGGTGGGAATGCACTGAGCTGACCCTCCTCCAAGGCCCTGGCCTCATCTCTATATCTGAAGCCCTTTGCTGCCCCAGCGAGGGATAGTGAGGCTGCCCTCCATCTGAGCTGCCTGTAAAGGTGTGGCCAGGGAGCAGGACCACAGGGCTCCTTCTGGTACCTTCTTGAAGGGCTCAAATTGGCAAGCTCCTCTCCTTCCTGCCTGCTGTCACATCATTGTGGATGAGAAGAGGTGTGGACTGAGGGGGGGTCAGCTAGGGCAGTGGGGCACTGAGTGGCTGTGTCCTGTACAACCCAACAGCACTGAAACCACAGAGCTGTCTGGGAAAATCCTGAAGACTTGTCCCTACTCCAAGGTCTTCTGAAAGCAGACTGGGTTTCTCACCAGGGCCAGGCCAATAAGCCTGAACTTAGCTCAGAGACCTGGAAGGATGGACAGTGCCGGCTGCAAGCATAGGGAACACAGGCTTCCAGCCCCAGCCCCGTCCCCTCTGGTTTTTGGTTTGATGTCAGCCCTTCTGCACAAAGACAGGGGAAGGAGGAAAGAAGAGAGGGAGGGGACACAAGGCTCAGGGTTCCCTGACCCAGACCCCTTTTAAGGCAGATAATTTGTGCTTTACAAAGAGATCACTGATTCTGCCGATGAGAAAAAACAAACCCACAACAACCAAACAAACAAGACAAATCGCAATGAGTCAGGAAGGGCAGATCAGGAGGGAGGAGCAGGGGTGGGGAGGCCAGGGAGGTCCAGGCAGAGGTCCTCAGGGCAGGCTAGCAATGTCTCTCTCTGGAGGGGGGCCAACTGGCTTGGGGCTGCTTTCATTGGCTTTTCCTTCAAACATCATGACTCTGGTTTGGAGAGGGAGAAAAGAAAAGAAAAAAACAGATTAGGACTTCTTCCTTCATCCAAAAAAAGGTCATCCCAGCCTTTGAGTCTGCACAGTTTTTGACAGAATGGCCTCAAATCTGCACTCCTCACAGAAGCCCAAATGGCAGCTACAAGGAAGGAGCTGCTAATCCCATTTTACACAGAAGGCAACTGAGGCACAAAGTGGCAATGGGACTCCTCAGAACCACACAGGAAGTCCGAGGCAGAGGCAGGATGAGACCCCAGGCCTCTTACTTCTAGGCCAGCTGCCTTCCCCTAACTATGATGCCTGGATGAGGCCGAGTGAGGCTGGGCCATGGCTGTGCTCAAAACCCCTTCAGATCTTTTAAAACCTCCCCAGTGCTCTGAGAGTAAAGTCTGGGGAGTAGCAGGTAGGGATTTAGAGTATGATCTCCAGGGGGAAACAGCCTGGATTTGAATGTCGGCCTTACTACTTCCCAGCTGGGTGAGTCAAGCCAGACACTCAACCGCTCTGATCCTCAGAGTTTCTGTCTGTAAGGGGGGATGCTAAAAGCTTTGGCCAGATTGAACCGTGGGCTCATAAGCCAGTTACTCAGCCTCCTTGGGCCTCTATGAACTCCTTCATAAAATGAGACAGTACATTTTACTTCTCATACTTAAAAAAAAAAGTGAATCTTCTTTCATAAAAGCCAAGTGAGTGTCCTTTTCAGCTGTGACATAAAGGTGAGACTCTGCAGGGAATCTCTAACACTCTGCGATGAGAAAGTACCTACGATGTGTGAGTTTGGCTACCATAATTAGGTGCTTGCCATCAGCTGGGCACTGGGCTGGAATCTTCATGTGCCATCTCACTAACCCTCAGGACAACACTTCACAGAAGACGTGTATAATCATCCCTCTTTTACAGATGAAGAAACTGAGGCTTGAGGACCTAGAGTAACTTTCCCAGGGTCATTTCGGTAACAAGTAATAGCTTCAGGATTTGAACTCTACCTCTGTTCGGAGCTGATTTTTAACTCTATTTTATGCTCACAGCAACCCCTGGGTTTACAAATGAGGAAACTGAGGCTCAGACAATAGATTTGTCACCATCGCCACCATCATTATCATCACAGTTACTTACTTACTGATTCTGCCAGACGCTCGGCTATAGGCTAATTTCCCCTGCAAGCTACGTATTAATGTGACCATTTGACAGATAAGGCAATAAGGTTCAGAAAAATTAAGCACCTTGCCCAGAAGGTCACACAGCAAGTTACCTACTGGTTGGGGAATGGCTGAGGTGTCCCATGCCAGGGGGCTCTCTGCACAGAACAACTTTTCCTTCAGAGGTCTCCAGAGAGGTGAGAGGTACTCACAGCTTCAGCACAGCCGACCGTTTCCCCAGCATCATATTCACAAAGTCTCGGTAGGAGATGGTGTCACTGACCCCACCTGTCACCTCCGAGATCATTTTCTTCATCTCTAGGTGGGTCTTCGGGACTCCAAGCTTCTCCATCATCCTCTTTAATGACATCAGGTCTGCCGGAGGAAAAGCAGATCTGTTAAGCAGAGACAGGCTGCTGGGGCCAAGCAGGGAAGCTGGGAAAGCTCCACTCCCGCGCCCCACGCCCAGAAGCTCAGCAGGAGATCCCCCGCCTGGATCTGCAGTCAATGGCATTTCTCCTCTGGGGAGGATGAGCCCATCACACCTTCCCTGCTCTCCTCGGAGGCAGTATACACTAGTGGTTAGGGACTGGGCTTCTAGAGTGAGACAGGCTTGGGTTGGAATCGAGTTCTGCTGCTTCCTGCTGTGGAACCTAAGGCAAAATACTTAACCTCTCTGAACCCCTCCCTGCTCCATCAATGGTAGAATGGTTGGTGTATGGGAAGCTCCTGCACAGAGCAGGTGCTCAGTAACAGAACCATTTTTCTTTACACTCATTATTATCCCTGCTGCTCCCTGTGGCTAGGGTGAGCTATGTGCCCACTGCTCCTGCTACCCGGGGAGTCTCTGGCCCATGAAATGACCCCAGTATTGAAAGCCACTCTCCTGGGCACTGGGTGGCAGACAGCTTCTCCGTACCTGCCACTCCCACCCTGCTGTCCTAGGGCTCCTCCTCTACTAGGGGGAAGAGGGTGCCAAAAATATCCTGTGGAGCAGGAAAACCAACAAAAGAACAAAATTCAAGAAAAACAAGGGAGGCACCAAAAAGTCCCTACACCCTGAGGAGCTGCTGCCTCTGACCTCCTGGCTCCCACCAAGATCTGAGGCAATTTCCTTTGGATTGTCCTTCACTGGACAAAGGCCGGTGGGAGCAGGGCTGGGCCAGTGCAGCCAGAGCTCAGTGAGAGGTGGGGCCTGCAGGACTGGGGCCAGGTCTGAAGGTGTCAGGGTGTCCAGGGCACTTCAAAGAGAGCTGGGCAGCTTCCTACAGGAGAGAGCCAAGGGCTCCCACACGCAGCCAGCCAGACTCAAAGCTGGCAGGACCCTTCTGAAAGGCAATTTGGCAAGATGCTTCCAAAGCCTTTCACCCACAACATCTCGTTCCTGAGATTTACTCTACAGATAACCAGCAATGTGGACAAAGATTCACGAACAAAGATGTTCTTCACAGAATCATCAAAAATAGTTAAAATTTGGGCCGGCCTGTGGCTCACTCGGGAGAGTGTGGTGCTGATAACACCAAGGCCCCGGGTTCGGATCCCATATAGGGATGGCCGGTTCGCTCACTGGCTGAGCGTGGTGCTGACAACACCAAGTCAAGGGTTAAGATCCCCTTACCGGTCATCTTTTAAAAAAAAAAAAAAAGTTAAAATTATAAATGGTCTAAATGGTCGACTCTTAAGACATTGGCCAAACAAATTAGAGTCCATTCCTACAACGGATTTTTCAGAAGAAAAAACAATCATAAATCAAAATACTCACTGGTACATTAAGTTACAAAAAATAAAATATAAAAAAAGGAGGTTCTAAAATGGTATAAAATAGCATTTGTGATTAGAATAAAGAGCAGAAGGCTATAAACCAAAATGTTTCTATGTGTCTGGAGGTGGGACTGTGGGTGATGTATTTTTGTCTTTGTGCTTTGCTGTGTTTCCCAAAAATTTTTATGGTGAAAATGTATTTCCAAAACACTTTTTCTCTAAAGAAAAAGTGATCAAAATACTCAAAAGGGAGAAGAGAAGAGAAAGGACAGAGGAGACAGAGCAGAAGAAATGCCGGCAGCAGAGGCCACCCAGGAGCTACAGGGTGAAACGGAGCAGGAGGAGCCTGTTCAGAAGCCGAAGGCGGGCCCTGCACCTGCCGCTCCACGACCAGTGTCCCGAGCAAGTCAATCTGCCTTTCTGAGTCTTGATTTCCTCATCTGTGAAATGAGGATAAAACCCGCCTGGACCGTGTTGTAATGTGGCTGGTGAAGACAGAGCTATGGTCTCCTACCAGAACGCAAGTGCCACAGGACAGAGCGTCACCCCCAGCACAGCAGCGTGCAATAAGGGTCTAGTGGAGGAAGGAACTGATGAACACGAAAGCACCCTGTCAACTGTACAATGGAAAGGCAGGCTTGGGGACAAAGGAAATGCCAGCCCCCTGGGTCAGGGGTCACCTGCCTGTCCAGCCTAGGGCAGCCCTCGTGTCTCCAGCTCTGGGCAGGGTGTGGCACCCTCTATCCTAAGTCCCCGTAGCACCCTGATGGGAGGCTGAGGCATGGGCAGGGAGGTGGGTGGGGAAGGAAGCAGAGAGGGAGGAAACGGCCTTGACAGGAGTCTGAGGGCCGTGGAGCCAGGGCAGAGGGCAGAAGTGCTCATGCCGGGCTGGCTCGGCTGGCCTGGCCCATTGTGGAAGTTCCTGTGTGCTCATCACTCTCGCGGGACCACCCTACTCTCCTTACCCACGTGGACCCTCAAGCCCTCTACCCACCTACCCCCCTCCCTCCCCCTGCCCCCAACACACTCAAGGCCTCACTCACCGATCTCGCCTTCATTGTTCAGGTCAAACTCCATGTACTTGTCTAGAAATCACAGAGCAAATGCTGGCATTAGCCTAGAAGCAGCACCTCTCCCTGCAGCAACCCAGTGACTCCCTTGAGAGCAAGTGACTGGGTCCTGGGGGAGCCCACCCTACCCTCCCCACTCCAGGAGAAAGAGCTCCTCCTGCCTGTGCCACTCCTGCAGGCACATGGCCAGCTGGGGCCACTCTGACCCTCTCACCAGGAGGGCAGCCGCTTCCTCCCAGGTCCCCACCAGCACGGGCTGGCTGTGCTGAATCAGCTGTGGCGTGATCAGAACCGAGTCCTGGCCCTGCAGGTTTGGATTCAGGGGGTGTGGGAAGGGCGGGGTGCGGGCGGATGTTGGTGTGTTTTCAGAGTGTCTCAGGTGATTCCGAGGGGCAGTCAGGTGTGGGAACCTACGATTTAAGAGGTCACTGGTTCTGAAACCAGGAGAAAGGCCCATGGGCCCGCCCTAGCTCACAAAGCAGCACAGTTTCCAGGGATACACAGACCCTCCCCACGAATCTCACCTACAGACTCGAATTAAAATTCCCTGATCAAGACCAGGAAAGCCTCCAACAGAGGGAGGATAACTTGAGCAATGAGTGTGGTATCTTCTGCCGAGGGCAGTGTGTCAAACGAACCTCGTGGCCTTGGCAGGTCACTCCTACCTGGGCACAGCAGGGCCCTCACAGTCTACTCTGCACCATGGGGTGGCCAGTGCGACAAAGTCGAGGTCCTCCCCATGGTCTGCAGGCACCCCTGGCCCCTCCACTCCACTCCGCTGGCCCTGCTGCTCCTGCCTGCCCCCCACCTGCTCCAGCTCACTGCCTCTCTAAGTGTCCCACCCCCTCCACGAAGCACTCCTGTCCTCCCTCCTAAGTTCTTTTCTCGCCAAAGCACCTACTATGATCTGCTGACTTTTGTATTTCCCTGCTCTCTGTTTACTGTCCCCTCCCCAACTAGACACAGGCTCCTATGGGCAGGGGCCGTCTTGTGTGTTCACAGCTGTGTCCCCACACCTGGAATGAGCCTGGTGCTTATAAACGCTCATTTTGGAGAGAAAATAAGTGAATGATTTGAAGTCTTCTCTGGTCTCTTCCTTTCCAACGTAACTCCCTGTGGTTCCAGTCAAGCCCAACAGACCCACTCCAACATCCCGGCGAAGACAAGCAGAGCGGACATTAGATCCCCAGACCCTGGCCCTCCTCCCAGAGCCACCCCTACAGAGTGGCCCCGCTGGCATCCAGAGAGAACTGCTCTTCTTTGCACGGCTCTTCTGCAGGCGGCTGGGGCGCGGTGGGGACAGGGGTGGCTTTTTCCTATTTCTCTCCTTTTTTCTTAATGTAAAAAGCATCATAGCACAATGCTTTGAAGCCAGACCAACATGGGTTCAAGTCCCAATTCTGGTATGGGTGAGCTGTGACCAGTGACCATACCTCACTGACCCCGACTTTCTCCATCCGTAGATGACCAATTGCACCGGCTCCCTCCTGGTGGACTGAGGTGATTTGGGGAGCTCCCAAGGCCACGTGAGAAGTGTCTCATACAGGTTGATGCTTGACAAATGCCAGCTGTTATTACTATTATTAGCCATCGATGTCCTGCCTAAGGACAACTAAGCTGTAAGGGATTTGAGGAGCACTTGGCAGGCTCTTTGCCTTGGAGCAGGAAAGATGTCCCCATTGCAAATACATGGGGGGCATGTCCTCCAGTGAGTCCAGGGGTCCTGCACCTTGAGTGCCTCCTTGGCAGGAAAGGAGGGTCTGCTCCACTCCTGTGTGCACGGCTTCTCTCCTTTCGAGCCTCTGGCTGGGAACCAAGTGCCAGGGCCCCAGACAGAGGGATCTTTATGCTGCCCCTCTCCCCGCATGGGCTCCCAGGCCCTGTTTTCTTTTCATCCTGTGCTGCTGGGATTCAATGGCAGAAACTCTGCCCCCGTGCCCCACTGTGGCGACACAAACGTCCATTCTCCACAGGGGTTCCCGAGATGCTCCAGTGCCGAGGGGGAGAGGCAAGGGCTGCTCACAAAGAGCTGATTGTGCGCGGGGCCCCGAGAGCGAGCAGGGCCTGGGCAGCAGCGGCCAGGAGCCAGCCTGAGCCCTGCCGAGCAGCCAGGGAAAGAGAGGGGCAGGGCCAGTCCAGGGCCTGCAGGGCGGAAGGTGGAGGGGCCTGCCCCCACCTCTCAAGGGTCCCCTGTCTCGAAGTGTGCCAGGAAGAGGAGCGTCCTGGGTGAAAGGGGGCCACAGCCTAGCCTGTGGGCCTAAGGAGTCCTGTGTATATGGGCGGATGGGCCGGGCCAGCCCAGCTCCCCGTGACGGCAGGGCAGCCAGCCTCAGCTTACCTTTGAAGGCTGCGAGCTTTTCTGGCAGGTTCTCTTCATCACTGTACTTCTGGTCACAGAGAAACTCCTACAGAGGCAAGAGGACAGTGCTGAGCAAGGAAGGGGTCAGGGGGCAGAAGTCACTGACACATAGGCTTACTGCCCGATTACCTCTTCACCTTCTGGGTGGCCGGGCCTGACCAGGCAGGGTGTGTCCTGTGTTGGCCCTGGCAATGCCTGGAGGCAGATCTGCACAGTCCATCCTGTGGGTAGGAAGTTTGCTCAGCAGCTTGGGGAGGGGCCTGGAGGGTCTGCTCTAGAGGACTGAACACCTTCAGCCAGCAACTGAATTACTGGTGTGGGGACCTGTGCTCCCTCCAGGGCACTCTGGCTCCAGGATTTGGGAAGCTGTGAGCTCCAAAGACAAGCTGCCTGGTTCCATCATTAATCCCTTAGGTGTGAGGTCCTGAGCAAATTCATGCCTCTCTGTCCCTCTACTACTGCTTTATCTGCCCAGTGGGGATAATTATCATAGGTACTTCTTGAGTGTGCATGAGAATCCAATGAGTGTGTGTGTATGACTCTTGGCTTATAGACAGTACTCAGTGAACAGCTGCGGTCATATTATTAGTCTCCGCTCCAGCCAGAAAATAACTGTCCATTGCTTGGGAGGTCACTTACCCTCTTACCTGTTTCCTTACCTGTAAAACCGGGGTCTTTAATCTCTGGCCCACCTTCCCTTCAGATACTTGGAGACACTCAAGTGAGTCTTTTCAGGACCAGATGGGCAAGGTCGAGGTGGGGAGGAATGGGCACTAACAACAGCCTCCATATTACCCACGTGATCTCTCCAGATCTCCCAGAGCCCCAAGAGGTAGCTACTATTAACTATACCCATTTTACATACGAGGAGACTGAGGCTCATACAGTCAGAGCTTCAACTCAACTCCATCTGAGTTGACAGCCTGTACCCTTAGCCCCGACCCTTAGAGATGGGCAGATTGCGAACATTCATCCAGCCTGGTCTCCGGCCTTAAACCACAAAGCTACCAATGAGTGACCACCTGCTACATTGGGCACAGCACCAGGTATCTTACGTGCCTTGTGGCTAATCTTCCGGAAGCCCTAGAATCTGTATTCAGATGGGGAAGCAGAGGACAAGTTCCCATCCTACCACTCGGACTCTGCAAACCCCCTCTCCTCGCTGGACCTCACTTTCCTCATTGCCGAGCTCACTGGACATGGGTGTTGCTCCCCATTCATTCACTCATTCAGCATTTTTTGAGAAACCCTTAGAAGTGCAGAGCACACTGTGCTGTGCCCGGCATCAAGGAAGCAAGGGAGGCCAAGGTGAATAAGATAGGGTGCCTATCCTAAAATTACAGAAAGTCCATGTTGAAAATGATGTTCAGTGTTATCCACGTTAATCATTTGATCTGTTTCTAAACTCTCGCTATCATTTCCCACTAAATGATGACCAAGTCTGTACTTACACATCTCTCAGGACAGAGAACTCCGTGCTACCTTCCAGTCTGTTGCTGTAAACCCCTAAGAGACTTCAGGTAGAATGGGGGATAAGAACCTAAATGTCTATAAGGCAATCTGGGTTTGGACCTTAGTCCACTCAGGCACAATAGTACCTGCCCATTTCACAGATAGTAAAATTGAGGGCACCTGTCCCTCAATGGGGCTAACCCACAGGAGCACTGAGCACCAGGCTCATGCATCGGTGCTCAATAAGCAACAGATGAAACCATGAGCCTGAGGCAGAATGTGATGCCTTCCATGGCCCAAGTTCCTCCATGTCAACTCTTCATGGCAGGAGAAACCCATCTGCCTTGCTGGGTTGGAGGAGGGGTCTGACTGCCCCCTTGCTTTTTTTTTTTTTTTGTCTTTTTTGTGACCAGTAAGGGGATTGCAACCCACTGGCCATCTCTATATAGGATCCAAACCTGCGGCGGCAGCGCTGCTGCGCACCCAAGTGCCGCACTCTCCCGAGTGCGCCACGGGCTCGGCCCACTGCCCCCTTGCTTTTGATAAAGGATTGGCTGTGGCAGGTACAGTGTTACTTCATTAAATCCTCACAGCTGCTAATGTTCCGATTTTACTGGTTAGAACATGACCAGAGGTTAAATAATACATCTCAAGTCCACAGACAGTGCAGGGTTGGTTTGGAACCTGGGTCTGTCAGACTCCAGGGCCCATGCCCTCCTGCAGCCAGGCAGAGGGCTGCCCCAGGACCCATGGGGTCTAGCGGGCTTGGCCTCATTACCATGACCCTGCCTCCACTAACCAGAGCTGGAGCCTTCTGCAGCCGAGGAGGCTGCCCCCGTCCCAGCCAGCTCTGTCGAGGACTTCCCTTCCCCTTGGCTCCCTCTCATGGCTCTTCTCCACGGCTCCCCCACTGCATTCTCTGACCAAAAGTAAGACAATTAACTCTTGCCTGTGACCTTGAGCAAACCAGGAACCTCCTGGGGTTCTGGATCCCATATCTGTCCAGTGGAAGGACAAATTAGGTCAGTGGTTCCCAGACTTTGGGGTAATGCAGACAAGAAACATTTTTTTAAGGGGGGGTACTAATATTGGTCTGCCAAGTTTCTATTTTGCCAAGTAAAGACTTTTAAAACAATTACCATTGACTGTTGCCATGAGTTCTGAAAAGGACATTTCATAAAAGTAGGAAGTTCATGATCTCTGAGTTTTTAAATGGAATCCATTCAGCCTTGGACAAACTCACCACATTGCCCCCATGTTCCCCTCACTTCACCAAGAACTGGAAAGCCTTCACGGGGAGGCACAAGAGCACAGCAAGGCCCAGCATCTGGGAACCTCTGGAGAGAGATTTGGAGGGCCTCTCCAGCTCTGGTTGACCAGAAGTCCCGCCCAGCCAGGAGCCTGCCTTTAAGTGTGCACTGACCACTCCTAGGGACCCAGTTCTACTTGGGCCACTGTGCAGGCAGATGGGATTCAAGGTGAGGGACACGGTGCCTGGTCTTAGAGACAAATCACAGATGGACACAGAACAAGCAGGCCCAGGGCACAGCATGAACTGCGGAAGCGGTTAATAACAGATGCCCTTCGCTGGTCCCGCTTATAGCACCCGGCACCATCTAACATACTACTCCATTTGCGTCCCCCTTCCTGCCCCTCCACCACTGTCGTGGGCCCCTCAGCCACCTCGGACTCTTCCTCCCTTGCTCCCACCTCAGGACGTCTGCTCCAGCTGTGCCCAGCCTGGAGTGCTCTACGCCCACACATCTGCCTGGTCCCCCTTCCCTCCCTCCCTCCAAGCCTTTGCTCAACGTGACCTTCTCAACGCGGCCAACGTCGTGCCCCTGCTTCCTACAGCAGCAGCCCGCTGCAGCCCGCCCCGTGCAGTCCACCTCATCCCACTCGGCTTCTGCTTCTGATCCGTGGATGGACACCTCCCAACGCAACTAGTGTCGTCACTGTGCATTCAGGTTACTGTCCATTGTCGCTTTCCCCCTGCTAGAGTGGAGGTCCCACGTAGTAGGTGCTCACTAAGTATGTGTGGGATGAGTGGATGAACTGAGGCTCAGAGAGGATAAATAACTCGCCCACAGCAGCAGAGCAGGCAAGTGGCCGAGGTGGGCTTGAACTCCATGGCAGATGCTGCTGGGCTCCCTGCCCGCACAGAGCTGAGATGCAGAGTGGCCGAGGAGGTGGGTGACGGAAGGCAGCTGGGAGGAGGCACGTCCTCAGCCACAGGTCCTAGGAGGACATGTTTACATCTTGTGCTCCACAGATGCCCAGCACCCAGCAGTGCCCAGCATACAGTAGGCACTCAATAATTGGAGAAGCCTGCCATTCATCCAGAGTTCCTTTCTCCATCCTCATCCCTGAAATTGTCAGGCAGCTTTGCAAGTTTGTGTGACAGACTGGAGGGGACTCAAGGACTGGACTCCTATTTTCCCTTAAAGCCAAAAATGACAACTGCTCAAGCCACAGTGTGCCCAGGGCAGGAGAAGCAGCTGACCTGTTCGTGTGTGGGTAGGCAGCCCCCGCGGGCCCTGGGCTTCGGGCAGCTGTGGCAGGGGTGGGAAAAGCAGGCTCCACCCACCCCCGAGCCTGGGATTCTTGGTGCCAGCTCATGCGCAGCCTGCAGCTCCCCCGCAACGCCCTGGCATTCTTCCCCCGTGTCCCTGCCTATCCTTGGTGCACAGCCATGCCCAGTGGGCCGGTACCCTGTCTATCCAGAACCAACCCCCTGACCCTGGGTCCACAGGCAGAAGTGACAGAGATAGAAGTCACCCCAGATGTTTGGAAGAAAAGCAAAAGAAACATAAAGAGGACAAAGGCTTGAATCCACTTAGCAGCTGTGGGAAAATTACTTCATTTGTCTGTGCCTCAGTTTCTTCATTTGCAGGAAGGATCAAAAGATTATCTACCTCATAGATAATCAAGGCTTGCCTCGAGGACTACATATGTAAATAAATACATGTAAAGTGCTTAACACAGTGCCTGGTGCACTTAGTAAATAATACATGTTAGCTCTTTATTACTACTTTCTAACATTTATATCCATACAGTCAGATCACAACCCCCACAGACCATCATTTGACTATTCAACAGATTAGGAAGGAGACTGTCCCCCTGACTTAGGTCTCTCTCCCCTTTCTGGGTATCCCCATTTGACAGATGGGGCAACCGAGGCCCAGAGAGGTTGCTCAACTTGCTCAAGATTACAAAGTTTTAACAATTCAAGGTCTGCCTCCTTTCACCATCCCAGTTCCCACCCTGACTCAAACAAGAAGGTGGCCTGGCCACAGGTTTCTGGGCAAAGAAGGTCAATACTGGGAGTTACCTTTCCTCTTGGGCAGCTGCAGAAGAGGGTTATGCCAGAGGCCAGGGAACCACTGTATAGCTCTCTAGGGGTTGTGGGAGTAGATAGTTTATTCTACCCCCAACCCCCTCTCCCAATCCAACCCACTGTCCCAAATGATAAGGTTTTCTGGCTGCAAAAACTTGCTGGGGTGGGGGAAATAGGTCTGGGCACAGGGGACTACTAGGCTCTGAAAGTGGCTATTGATATGCAGAGGGACAAGTCTGCAGGCCTCAGTGACCTGACTGGCACCTCCACACACACCTCTTTGTCCCTACATTATGCCATGAAGTCCTCCGGCGAGCACTGGACCTCTGGCCGTCCCTCCTCAAGGGCAAGCTTCGCTTTGTCCTTGACTCCTGGCTGACCTGACAGTGACAGGTCATCCACACAGGGTGAGGTGCTCCCATCCCAGGCCCAGGGACAGCGTCTGCAGCCACACCTGCTCACTGCTACCTCTCTTTGTCACCTACAACCTCTGATGCTCATCGGAATCCCCCGGGGAGCCCCATCCAAGTGCTCATGACCAGGAGGGGCTATTTCCAAAACCATCAGAGGTTGGCAGCCCCTGCTGTGTCCTGGCCTCTGGATTCTTGCCATCTGCCCGCTGCTCCCTGACTTTACTCTCTTTCTGAGCTGGTACCTCTAGCACCTTCTGGTGGACTCTTGCTCCTGGCCCTCCAGGCTCGTCTTTATGTATGAACTGCAGCAGAATTTTGGGGTGGGCGGATATCACCATCTTGGAGGCCATCCAAGGGGCTGCTGGTTGCAGCCCTGGGCAAGCACCCCAAGCACAGGACAGGCAGCATCATGCCCGGCGTGAGGCCTCTGACGTAGCCCATGGGCTCTTAAAGGGCCAGCACCAGGTCACAGACGCCCGGCCTGGTGGCTGGCAAGTAGCAGGAGGCTGTAACATGCACCCACAAGGACAGCAGGCTCACATTCCCCGTGGCAGCTCTGGGGCCTCATCTGCATGCCACGTCCTCGTCAACAGATGGGGCAGCTGAAGAAAAACACCCCGCCAACAACATAAATGAAGCAGTCCCTGAAGAAATTCCATCTCCAGCTTCCTGTGACATGGCCACACAGAGGTCACAACTGGCCGGACCTGCAGGGGACACTGAATCCTCAGAGAATCACGTGATCACTTATCACCATCCTCCTTATAATATATTAAGGAAGAGCAAGAGAGATGGGTGCCCGGCAATGCCAACTGGGCACATTCACCTGGGCAAGGACAGAGTGGTACTGCCAGGTACACAGGAAGAGACACACCTGGGTAGTTGCCTAGGTCAGGTCTCAGAGGTCCCCCATTGCTGGGGTAGGGGCAGGGGACATATGCACACCCCTGGTCAGAGATACCCAGCCTGCCCTACACAGCTCTCTTCCCAGTACAGATGGGTTCTGAAATAACCATTAGGCACCTAAATGCGACAGGGAATGCTGAGTGCCCTTCATTCAATCCAGGAGGGCTGAGACGTTAGGACAGTTGCCAGAGATCCTTATCCACATAAGCAAGAAAGGTCCGCATCACAGCTAGGTTGCAGCCACCTGGTGGACAGGGGCCAGAGCAGGCCATGGGCAGCATCTGGAGTCAGACAGACTTGGTTTGAATCCCGGCTCTGCCACTTTCTGGCTGGGTGACCTTGGGCAAGGGACTTCATCTGGCTGAGCCTCCATTTCCTCATCTCTAAAATGGGAGTCATAATACTCCTGGTCTGATGGTGATGTTTACAGAGTCTCATTGCACATCTATCTAATGGAGTGCTCTGTCTAGAGGGGTCAGTGAGATGGTGCCTGTCACGCGCTGGGCACGGAGCACAGCCACAACTCCCATTATTATGTTAAAGATCCCGGCCACTAACCAGCTTGAGCAGCAGCCTCACTGTCCTCTGGGCTCCTCCTGCGAGGTCCCAGGGCAAGGCACTCTGAAGGGTAGCCCACCCAGCCCCATCACTTCTCTCTGTCCCTGTGGGAAGCAGGAGAAAATTTCTCCCATTGCCATATAAGGCCGGGCCTAGCTGGCCCAGGGTCACCTACCACGCCATCAGGGTGCCGGGAATGTCAGCTATGTGGGGGGAGTAGGAGGCGCTCGCCAGTTCTGCCCACTCCAGTAGTGCTGACATGTACACACGTGCGTGCACACACAAACACAGAGAATAGGCTGGGTCCAAGTTGGGCTGTTCAAACCTGGGCAATTTACCCAACCCTGAGTCTTGCTGTCAGTGAAACAGGAATAACAGTACCCACCTCCCGGGGCTAGAGTTGAGCATTCAACAAGATAACGCCCACAGCACATGCTTGGCACAGTGCCAGTCCATGCCAAGTGCTCAGAAAACCACAGCAAAAACTAAGGTGAAGCCAAAAAAAGCTGCATTTTCGTGGATCTCTTCCTCCCCCGGGAACCCTAGGCCCACCCAAGTCCCCTTCTATTTTTACTCTCGAA
This sequence comes from Galeopterus variegatus, assembly GCF_000696425.1. NCBI lineage: Eukaryota > Metazoa > Chordata > Mammalia > Dermoptera > Cynocephalidae > Galeopterus > Galeopterus variegatus. Next base: position 156,292 of record NW_007728962.1, read on the forward strand.
TCCTGTACAACAGCAATACTGAGACTGAGCTACCCTGCTGCCCTCTGGAAGCTGGCCCACCCAGGGGAGGAGAAAGGCCCCAAAGGGAACCGGGGTGTTGGCCCAGAGAGGCCCCCAGAGCTGCCAGCCAGGCTGGGCTCTTCCCCAGGCACAGCAGCAGTCTTGCGCCCCCCATGCAGTGAGTCATGACGCCTGTCCTGCTTCCATGAGGCCACTGGGAAGGCCACTCAGTCCAGCCCTCCAGAATCCACATTCCAGTGGGGCAGTGAAGCTGCACCCCAAAGGAAGGCAGTCCGGGATGCTCAAAGGGCTCCTTTTGGAATCCACCCACCCACTGCAGCCATGGCCTTGGGTCAACCAGACCCTCGAACAGACTGATTCCCCAGGTCTGCAAAGAGCTTCTGTCTGCTCATCTCCACTGACTCTAGCAGGAAGACCGAGGCCAACTGAGCAGCCACTATGGGTCACAGCATGTCTCAGGCATATCCCAGGTTTCCACCCCCTGCACCTTGAGGCCCCAAAGGAAAAAATGATAACAACCATGACAGCAGCCAGCTCTCCTAGGTACTTAACGTAGATGACCTCACCAATCACCACCATTATCTCCTTATGGAGAGGGAGGCTCAGAGAAGTAAAGTGGCTTGCCCGAGGTAACAGAACCAGTGCTCTGCCCCCGGCCTCATGACTCTAAACTATGGAGGGGCCAGCCTTGAACTGCTGTGGTGGGGAAGCAGCTCCAGCTTCTGGTTTAATCCTGGAGGCTCCTTTCTCCAGAGGCCCTGACCCTGGGCCCCAGCAGCCCTCCAGCAGCCTGGGCTCACATGGTAGGTCTCAGAATAGCATGCAGGCAGGGAAAGGGCAGGAGACCGCAAGCTCTGCCACTGGCTCCAGTGAGGCCTTGGGTCAGCTGCTTGCTGTCTCTGGGCATTGGGAATCCTGCCCCTTCTTGCTCACTTTCCCTGGTCCCAATAGTGTCTAGACCAGCCCCTAATAGCTGCAGCCCTTCCCCTTTCTGAGCCAAGCCAGCCCACTTCCCAAAACAACCCTGTAGCCTCCAGCCCCTCCCCTGCTTATCTGCCTCCCCAAGGGCGGGGTTGGCACTGAGAGTCCCCAGCACTTTCAGCTCTTCTGGCTTGTCCAGCTACAGTCACCTCACCCCCCTCTCCAGCTGTCTCTGGCTCAGGGTCCTGCTGGCTGTGGATGGACTCAGCCAGCTCAGAACCCGCCCAGCTGAATGGCCCAGGGGGCTGCATGAGGTCAGGGTCCTAGGCTCTTGTCCAGAGGACAAGAGAAGCCAAGACGAAGGCCGGCCTGGTGGAGACTGAAATGGGAGGGAGCCCAGCAGGCCTGGACCCCTGAGGGCCCCAGCCAGATGTCCAGGCAACCTTTCAGCTGTGCTCAAGATGGCACCAGGAGGCAGAGTGGGGAGGCAGTGAGGGAGCCAGAGTTTACCTGGAGGAAACTGAGTCCCCAGAGCCCTCCATAGCCAGTGGGATGAAGACAGACAGCCTGCCTATTTCCAGGCAGTCCAAGAAAATCAAGGACGGTCAAGACTGCATGCCACTGGCGAGAGGAAATACAACCACGCCCTGGTCCCCAGACCACCTCCCCATAGCCCCCACCAGGGCTCTGTGGAGCCCCAGCAGCTTCCCACTTTGGGACTTTAAGCTGGGCTCAGACCCTGGGAGTCTAGTGGCCCAAGGGAGCCAGCAGGGAGAATGCCCAGCCTTGTTCAGTGGACACACCTCTGCCTCCCGTCAGGAAGGAACAGGGAGAAGTGCTCCTCAGGACATAATTCTAGTGCCACCCACGGAGCAAGCACACGACACACCTTCCCTTATTTAACCCTCACAGTGACCCTGCTGGAGAGGAAAGGTCCTTGCCACAGACCACAGAGCAGAAAGGTGATGGAAGCCAGAGTTGAGACCAGGATTTGCAGAACCCTAAAGCCCCCTTTGCGCTTTGGCCAATCCAGACAGGTCCTGCCACCTTTCCTTATCTTCTAGAATCTACAAGGTCATTGAGCAAACTTATGGAGCTCCCATTGCGTGCCTGGCAACAGCCTGAAGGATTTCTTTATAGAAATCCACCAGGACCAGTAAGAAAAGCACCAAGTCCCTCAGGTAACCGTTCCTAAAAGTTATAGCAAAAGAGTTGTGTGTTTCAGGGGCCAGGAAGGGGGTTGGCAGGAGACCACAGGAATTGCCGACATTGGCAAGTGAACCGAGAGCCTGTGTTCTGTAGAGAAGAGAGCACTGGCCTCGGGGGTCCCTTCTCGCGCCAAATCCGTGCGCCTGGTCCCAAGCGGGCCTGCGGGGAGCTCCGAGCCGAGCCGGGCTGGCATCCGAGCTCCCGGCCCGCCCCACCTCCCTAGGCTGAGAGTAACCACTTGCAACCCGAGACGCCAGGACCGGGCTGGAAGGTGGAGGCCGACCTACCTGGAGTCGGAGGCCACAGGGCTGGGGGCGGAGGGAGGCAATCGGGGGGAGCCCGGGGGAAGGGGAAGAAGTGGAGCTGATCTGGCGGCGGGCACGGCCTCGCGGACGGGGGAGGCACCCGGGGGCGCCGGGAACTGCGGGCCCGCGGCGCGCGGCTCGGGCGACACGCACGCTGCCCTGGGCGGCGGGGCTTACCCGGTTGATCTCGGCCAGCCTCCTCTCCTGCCGGGCTTTGAGCAAGCCGAACGCCTTCCCTCCTGGAGGAGACAAAGAGGCGGCCGGGAAGCGGGGGCCTCCCCGGGCCCCAAGACCCCACGGTCCCGCGCCCGGCTCCCGCGCCGGCCGGACACACCCCTCCCTCGGCTCCCGGCCCGCCTCGCCTCCCCTCCCTCCTCTTCTCTCTCCTCCCCTCTCCTGCCCTCCCGCCGCCGCCAGGGCCGCGGGCATCAAAGCGGCTATTATGAAGACACGGAGCCCGCCGGCGACCCCTCTGCTGGAGCACGTGGAAGATGCACAGCGCGGGCCGCCGGCGGCCCTTCCCTCCCCGCTCCGTCCGGACGTCTGCAAGTCCCCTCCGCGCTGGCTTCCCCAGAAATAAAGCGGGACGGTCTTAGTACAGCACGCACTTGGGGGGCGCTGGGGGTGTGTGTGGTCAAAGTGCTCCCGGCGGCAGGGAGAAAGCGCGCCACCCGCGGAGGCGGCCACACTACCGTGCCCTTTGCGCAGTGGGGCCACTCTGACACCGAGGGCGCTGTAACCAGCTTGAATGAATTCGCGTCTTGTTCATCAAAGCTATTTCTGGGACACTGTGCACCAGGCGGTTTGCACAGTACAACAGTCATTTGCTTCTCAAAACTATGAGATAGGACTCGGCACTCCCATTTTAAAGAAAAGTCTGGAGGCTGAAGCCCGGGGTGCAAGCCCACCAGACAATAAACCAGCCAATAACTGCAGGAAGAGTGGGGCTCAGGGGACAGGAATTGAGGACTTGTAACAAGGGTGATCGTGAAGGCTAGTGTCCAAGTCAGGACAGTCTGACAGTGAAAGGGGGCATCCTAATAATTAGGCCAGGGCCACAGGCATAGATGGGGACTGCTTTGGCAGATGGAACACCGGGTCACTGGTAGTGGCCCCGCCACACACACCCACCGGTCTCCTTCCCCACAGACTGGTCTCCATCTTGACCTTTAAGATTGGAATCCTAGGACCAGCTGATTATCTTTTTTTTTTTTTTTTTCTGTGGCTGCCCCTGGGGTGGGAAGTAGCCAGGCTGCCCCCAGGGAGGGGCTGGGCAGAATAGAATGTGGCTAAAGTCAGCGCAGCAGTTGGGGGTGGGGGAAGCAGGTCCCTCCTCCCCAGCACAGCCAGTGCCTGCTTCTCCTTGGTTACTCTCCTCTGCCCACTCACCCCTAGGGTTTGGATCTGGCCAAGCCGTATAACCTTGGGCAAGGCACTTGACCTGTCTGAGCCTCAGTCCCCTAATCTGCAGAATGGAGGAAACAAGAGTTTCTGGCTAAGCAGGGGTGTAACTTTGATTACTTTCTGGGTGGTTTAAGCAGATAGTAAAAACATAGAGGGGAGAAGGACTTAAGAGTTACAACCCTTGGTTGTTGGGAGAGGTTCCATCTGGAAGCCACAGAAGGGGGGCCCTCAGAATGCAGTCCCCATCCAGCTCAGATGGTTCACTGCCGTGACGAGTTGGGCTGCTTGGCCCTGGTCACCCATTCTGCAGGGCAGAGCCACCCAAACTTTCACCGCTCAGCTGCTGGGCTGCATTGTGAGCCAGATGTTCAACAGCTGCCACATTCCACCCAGCAGTGGCCTCTGGGGTGGGAGAGTGGCTCTGTGTGCACCAGGCATGATCAGACCGTATGAGTCACAAGATGTCACGCCTGAGGTATGTCACTGTGGAATGGAGAAGAACCCTGCTCTCCACCCGTCGGGGATGCTGGGACTGGGCTATGCTGAGCTCCACAGCATAAAAATGCCAAGAGCCTCATCAGAACTGCTGTGTGCCCCTGTCAGCAGAGAAATCGGGGGAAGAGGGGCCGGGGGGACATTAGACCCTGTCCCAGAGGTCTTGGAAGATCCCTCATCTTCTCAGCACCACTGACAACAGACACCAATCACCAAACTCACTGTAGAGCAACCACTTCCCTGTCTTCAGCCTCCGTGCCCCTCCCCCCCCAGGAAATTCCCCAGCTCAGCTTAATAATGTCACTACAAGACCCCCCCCTTGATTCTAAGGTTCTTTGTGGAGGAGCACACCTCTTCTCTGAACACTGTCTCCCGCTAGCTTGGGGCAGGGGGAGGTGGCACGGGCCATCTCTCATTATGTGGCCTTGGATCCAGAGATCCTTGTTCTGAACAGGGGTTAGGAGGACCTGACCCAAGCTGGGTTGGTCTCTCCTGGGAAGCTGGAATCGGGACAGAGTGTCCAGCTTGTCTCTTGCAAGCATTTGACTTGATGACATGTCAAATGTACATGACATGTAAACCTGGGTCCATGGTGGGTGTGTGGTGGCAGTGGGGGTGTCCTCTTCTATAAGGTGCAAGAAAAGTAAAGAAAGCCACTCTGCAAAGAGAAAAGACTGGTGCAAACATGGAGAGGGAAGCAGAGGCAGAGACCAAGAAGGAAGGAGAAAGGAGGATGAGGAAGCTGCCCACCCCAGCAGTCTCGGGTTCCAGGCCCCAGGCTGTCTCCAAGGCCTGGCAGCCTCTCCACCAGGGTTCCAAGAGACCCTCCCAATCCAACAGACTCCCCTTTTCTGCTTAAACCAAGGGGTTCGGACCTTGCAGCCGAGTCCTGACTGAGCATGCTCTGTAATCCCACCCCATTCACCCACAGTGGCCCGTGCTGGCCAGACCCCCAACCTGCAGATGTCGGGCTGTTGCCCATCGTCTCACTTGGAATGTTCCCTCCTCTGTCTCCCCACCCTTCGTGGTCCAGCCCAAAGCCCTCTTCCTCTTCGTCATTGGTGTCCCTCCCTGCTCCTTGTTGTGTCACTGGACACTGTTTTGTTTTGTTTTTTTGTAGCTGGCCAGTTTAGGGATTGAACCCTGCACCTTGGTGTTATCAGCACCAAGCTCTAACCAACTGTGCTAACCAGCCAGCCCTGGACACATGGTTTTGAGTTCACTGTTTCCTGCCTTTGTGTCTCCAGCTCGAACCAGAGGTCAGCTGAGGGCTTCTCTGCACCCCCCTCAACTTCCCCCAGCCCTGAGACTTTGTGTGACAAGTTCCTGGGGGTACAGAGGAGAGGCTAGGCGCCTGTAATCACAGGTTCGCAGCAAAGTGCCCCCGCCATGGGAAGACACCACAAAGCCATGAGCTCGGCTTCTTCCACCTTCCTACCACCTCATATGGACAAGAGGGATCACCAAACACCTCCATCCACATGCTGCTCCCCTACAAAGGTGTGCTGCGTGTGCACCCACAGCCAGGGCCCTGGGCCCACCAGTGGGGGAGATCAAAGACACACCACCCAGCTCAGTAAAGGCCTTTATTTCCACGTTAAACAGAATTGGTCTACGCTGCCGCCTGTTCCTCCTGATGGGGGCAGGGGGAGCTGTGGGAAGGAGCTGAGCCCACAGAGCTGCCTGTCTTCCCGGTGCCAAGTCCTGCTGTCTGCTGGAAGAGGACCCGGGAAAGGGCGGAGGAGCAGCAGGAGGAAATGCCAGGGAGTCCTGGCCAGAGGCCAGCACATAGGCCTGGCCACAGGGGGATTCCCCATGCAGGACGCACTGGAATGGCAGCCAGGCTCCCACACCCTGTGGCCTCCCTCCGGGCAGGTGGGGCAACAGGGCTGGTGACGGAAGTGTCAATCAAAGGCCAACTGTGTCAGTGGGGGAACGAAGGAGTGCTCCTGGTGGCCTTTCTGAGCCCCCCTGACCCAGGCCCCTCAGGTCCTTCGATAGAGCACAGGCTGAAAGGGATATAGAGTCCAGAGCAGGCGATTCCTTCAGGGAGTCTGGTGCAGTCCCAGGATCCTCAGAGGGAAATATCCAGTAAAGGCAATGATACCCCCACTAGGGGTAGGCCTTGCTCCAGCTGGCTAAGCAGGCCGTGCCATGGCCTCAGGGGTCGCTGGGCCTCAGATTCCACTGCTGAGAACACTCCTAGGATGTTGTAGAGCTGCTGGGTGTGTGTGTTGGGTGACGGGTTGGGGGGGCTGTGGTGGGACAGAAGGCTGCTCTGGGACTAGGCACTCTGGCTCTTGCTGAGCCCCACCCCAGTTCTCCACGGGTATCTCCCTCAGCCTCCCAGGTGCCAACCCTGCCTGGAGTCCTGCTGTCTAGAGTGAGAGTCGGTATGAGAGCAGCACAGGGTATTCGACAAAACATAACTCACCCAGACTCCAGAGGGTGCCTAGCACATATCCGGCTCTCAACAGCAGTGTGGACTGACTGTAACATGTGTGCACACCCGGATGGACTTGAACACGTGTGTGCATCTCCAGGGTGGGAGTGCACACTCATGGGCCGTGTGCACAGTGGCTGCCTGGGTGAACTGTGTGCACGCTCACTTGTGCTGGCAGGGAGGAAGACAAAGGCTGACTCTAAAGGGGATGTGAACGTTCACAGGGAACGGCACACAGCAGCAGGCTCTGGTGGGTGTGCCTGTGTTGGCACACCTGTGGGGGTGTGCGTGCCCAGGGCCATGTAAACAGCAGGAAGGGGAGCATGTGCTGGGGTCTGGGTGGCCCTCACTGCCAGCTGGCACAGTTTTCAGGCAAGCTGTGCAGGATGGTCTCCAGGTTCTGCTTGTCAGCACGGATCTCGGCGAGGTCATTCTCGAAGTCCTGGATCTGCAGCTCCTGCTGCTCAGACTCCTGCTCCAACAGCCTCATCTTCTTCTGCAGGGCCCCTGGAGAGTCCAGCTGCAGCCTCAGGTGTTCAAGGGCCTGCTGGGTCTCGTTCAGGGTCTGGGCTGGGGCACGATGGGTGTCCAGCGACCCTGCAGAGGGGCACAGCCAGGCTCAGCATGGGCTGGCTCCCCTGCAGGCCCCAGGAACCTGTGCAGCCCCCATCCCCTGAGACTCTCCCAGCTCAAACCTCCCAGGATTCCACCTGCCACCATCTACTAGGGAAAGAGAGGGACCAAGAGGGTGTGTGGTGAGGCGGGCAAGGGCCCAACGGGATCATGTGCAGACTCTGGAACTTTCCTCTTGGGTAACACTGGACACTGGTAATTTTTGTTGATGATGTTACTATTATAGTTAAAAAAGAAGGCCTCAGGTGAGTTGTCTCAGCCTCAGTTTCCTCACCTACAAAGCAGTATGTGAGAGCGAGGTCCTTGTGATTTCTGCTGGCTTGAACAGACTGCATCAATCTACCAAGGGCACACATTTACAGATGCCACCCATGTGCCAGGACATGGGAGGTCACTGGGGTGAAAAGCAAGATCTCTGGCTTCAGTTGATGGCTGGGCAGGTGGATGGAGCAGGAAGGACTGCCGGCCTGGAAGGCCCTGTGTGTAGCACCTCTACTTCCTAGGGTTAGGGACTCCCCTAATCCTAACCCAAGCAACAAACAAGAAGGTGGGGCCTGGTTCTCACATTCGAACTTGTGATGGTGGCATGGGACCCACGGGCTGCCTCCCCTACCTGGACCTTGCCATCTTGTCACTGTGTGACATTCAACAGAAAAACAGCACAGCCAGATGGGAGAATGATCAGGATGGGGAAGGGACTTGGGTGGAACCTCCCTCCAAAACTTAATCCCCACTGTAACTGCTGAGGGGTTGGAAGTTCTATTATGAAATTGAAAGGTGTGGCCTTAAAGAGGTGATTGGATTGTAGGACTGTGCAGTAGTGAATGGATTAATAATGGTGGTCAGGGACATGGTTCTGAGGACTTTAAAAGAAGAGCAAAGACAAGTTTTCTCTCTGTCTGCCCTGCCATTTCTGCAATGTGATACCCTGCCATCTCTGTTGCCACCACCGAGACCCTCACCGGATGTGTTCCCTGGACTTTGGACCTTCCAGACTCAGAAACTGTAAGCAAATAAACTTTATTTTCTTACAAATCACCCAGTTTCAGGTATTTTGTTATAATCAACAGAAACAGACTAATACAGGAAGTAAGTCCCAAGTGGCTGCTACCCCCACAGGATCCCACTGAGCCCTAAAGCCCCCGAGGGCCTGAATTCCTGGGCAAGGGAGGCTGGGTCAGAGGGCGAGTGGCTGCGGGACCTGAGCCTGGGACAAGAAGAAGCAGTAGGGGTTAAGGCCCTGCTGGCCTGGGCAAGTCCTGCTCCCAGCAAAGACCTCAAGAGGCCCCACCCTCCACAGGAAAGTCCAAACAGCCTGGCCTTTGAGATTCAGAATTGGGTTACAGCCACCACTCCACCTGCGCAGGCTGCCTAGGGCTCCCAGGGGCTCCAGGGACTCCCAGGGGCTCCAGGGGCTGGCCCAAGTGTGTGTTGTTCATTCCCTCATGCCAAGGTCCAGCACAGTGCCAGCGTGCAGTTTGATCAATGAATGAGTGACAATGTCTGGAGCAATTAAGCCTGGTAGAGCATTTGCTCTTGGGCAGACTCCCATGAGCCACAGCTTTCCCACTAACTGGCTGTGGGACCCTGGGTACATTATCTAAACTCTCCATGCCTCAGTTTCCTCATGCGAAATAGGAAGAGAATAAATGTCTTCACATCAAAAGATTAGTGTGAAAATCATGTAAGATCATGTGCTTGAGTAGCTTCGCGTGGACCTGGTGTCCAGACAAAATGTAGAACATGTCCTCTCTGCCTCCTGCTATTAATAACGAAGATTCAAAATGCATATGCTCGGGCTGGCCTGTGGCTCACTCGGGAGAGTGCGGTGCTCATAACACCAAGGCCACAGGTTCGGATCCCATATAGGGATGGCCGGTTTGCTCACTGGGTGAGCGTGGTGCTGACAACACCAAGTCAAGGGTTAAGATCCCCTTACTGGTCATCTTTTTTAAAAAAAAACAAAAAACAAACAAACAAACAAACAAACAAAAATGCATATGCTGTTCCATGGGTGAACCGTGAGGATAACACACTAAGTGAAATAAGCCAGTGGGATGAGGGAAGGGGGAAATGGACAGTCAGTATTTAATGTGTGTAGAGTTTTGGTTTGGGAAGTGAAAAAGTTCTGCAGGGGGATGGCAGTGGTGGTAGCACAACAGTGTGCATGTACTTAATGCCACTGACCTGTACACTTGAAAATGGCTAAGATGGTCAATTAATGTCATGTATATTTTACCACAATTATAAGAAATGCATGCAGTTCACTTCAGTCCAGCTGCTCCGACTGCTGTGTCCCCCAGCCTCCTTCACAGCCTCTGGGGTCTCCCTGCCTTGGTGGCTGCTGTCTCCTTCATCCAAAATGCCTCCTTGCTAACACCCATGCACTATGGCAAGCACTTTCTAAATTACCCCACTGATACTCCCATTTTACAGATGGGAGAACTGAGGTTCAGAGAAATAGAATGACTTGGCCAATGAAGGGACAGAAACAGATGTGAATCCTGGTCTGATTCCAAACCAGCACCTTATCCTTGATGCCACACCTGCTTCTGTGACGTTCTCCCTTCTCTCGAACCCTCCATCATGAGGGCTGACTGCTTACCTGGTACCCAGGGGTGTCTCTGCACATGTGAGTTTCTGTGTCTCCCTCCCCCACCAGACTAGAGGCCCCTGGAGGCACTAAGGGTTATTCAAAGTGAACTCACTTCTAGATGCCAACCCTGCCTAGCACGAGGCTTAGAGCAGTTGCAGATGCTTGTGACCGGCCACAAGGATGGGGATGGAGGAAGCCGTGGGGATGAGGAGGAGGAGGAGGAAAGCTTCCCTAGGCCTGGACCTCACAGGAAGATCCCGCAGCTGCCCAGGGGTTCAGGGCCCAGCCTGGGAGTCTCCTTACCCAGCCTGGCAAGTAGCTCCGACAAGGCCTTGATGTCCTTCTCCAGGGAGAGGCGCGATTTCTGGATCTGCTGCTCCATCTCGCTCAGCCCGGCACCCATCTTCGGGGGAAGGAAGGGATAGCTTGAGCGGGTGCCCGCTGGCTGCCAGGGGCAGGAGGAAATGGGGCGGGGTCCTTGGCACACGTACCTGCTCAGCTTCCTCCAGCTCCTTTCTGTGCACTCCAGAGTTCAGCACCTGCCGGGAGGCCTGTCGGAGGGTGGCCTGCGTCTGGCTGGCGAGCCGGCTGGCACGGCGGTGCCCCTGCTTGCCCTCCCTCAGCAAGGTCTTAGCAAGCTGCAGGGTGGGTGACAGCAACAGGGAGAAGAGAGTAAGTGGGGTAAGTCCTTTTGGAGGTAAAGAGCTCTCATGGCCAAGCAGTCATCTGCCTCACGCACCAGATCATTCGTTCATTCAACAAACACGTACGAATGCAGGCTAAGTGCTGGGCGCAGCGCAAATTGCCGGATACCACTCATTTCTCTCCGGAAGAGAAATTCTGTTTTATTATTTTATTAACTAATTAATTTATTTTGTTGGTGGCTGGCTGGTACGAGCCAAAGTCCAAACAGCAGGACAAGAAATCAAGCCTGGAACTCCAACTTCACATCCAGCCCTTTCTCTAGGTGACCATAAAGTCAGTTTACTTGGGGTGGGAGCAACAGAGCCAGCAACAGAGCTGGGAGACACACGCCAATTCAAATTTGGCCCCAATGAAAGGAAAGCCTACAGGCTTAGGCAGTAAGGCCAAACCGACCTAGGTGTGGGTCCTGGTTATGCGAGTTAAGTTCCTGGACCTGGCCGGGCCTCAGTGTCCTCACCTGTACAATGGGGACAGCGATGACACCTAGTTCATAAGGAGTCAACAAGGTCTCCCACATGAAGCTCCCGAGCCAAGAGCCGGGGACCCACGAGCAGTGAGTAAGTATGGAGTACTCAGCAGGGGACACCGGGTGGGGGCACAGCTACAGGGACAATGATTAACCTACAGCGGGGCAGCTCTTATATGCAGTCCTTCCACAGGCCCAGAAGGCGGGAAGCCATTGTGGTCATGGCCATGGCCCTGACCTTGGCATTGTCCTTGGCCAACAACTCTGCTTCTCTGCCCTTCTTCTTGGCGCTGGAGGAGAGAGATGCCGCGTTTCCCAGCATCCTCTCTGCCTGCTTGGTCTTCTTTATCGTGTCTGCAACAAGCCTGTCCCTGACGATGCCTGCCTTCCTCTGCAGTGCGGCCTGGTCCTGGGGCCGAGGAAAGCTTGGCTTCATTCCTGCAAACCCGGCAGAGGCTGTGTCAGGAGAACTGGGCACACACATTGAGAGCCTGCCAGGCGGTCACTGGCAGATGCCCAAGCAGCTCCAGACCCTTGGACAGCAGGAGTGGAGTTTCTGTGTGCAACCTTCTCAGGCTTATCCAGGAAAACAATAACAAAAACGAGAGCAAGACATTCTGCTCACTGAATGTAAAGATGCATGTTATATTATGGTATCTCTTAAAGTCACAAAATTACATGTGGTCAGTGCCTGGCCAATGGTGGGGTTGGGGAGCCACAGCACAATCCATTTAGCTCTTTATTTTTATGTGCCCCCTATTCCTAACAAGGCTTCGAGGCAGTGTGTAGTGACAGATAAACCAACAATTGGACAATTACAGTAGAAACTCAAAAGCCATATATAACTGGGGGGTGGGAGGGAGGAAAGAGGTGTGAGATGTACCAGAAAATTAGGATAATGACTTTGCAGGAATGTAATGCTCTATTTCCCTCTGAGCTCCCAAGCAGCCAAGACAAAAAGGGAAATATTACAATTCCCATAGATTCTATTATCTAATAAAAAGCAGTTTCTCTTTGTAAAGAGAGACTTTCTCCGTTCCTTTCCTTTTCTTCGCTTTCCAATAAAATTCTAAGGGACGTTTATCATCAGGAGTTCTGATTACAGTAGACAAATTTAACAAAATCAAGGCTTCTAATCTTCATGGCTATAATATTACATAATCGTTCTATCCAGAAATTATATCTACTTGCTTTTTATACACAAAATGGTGTTTCCTAAAGTGCATTCTGTTGAGCCCAAATTCTGCAGGGTGTCAATAAACATTAGGGGGAAATGTCAATTAAGTTGGAAGAAAGTGAACCAAGTTTTCTTATTACAGGACTTCTCAGAGCCTTTAATAGTCTGTTTAGGGTCTTGAGGGTGTTGCAGCACAAGACATTTCCTAAATTTATTTGAACACAAACCCTCTCTTGGCAGAACATATCACAGGCTAGGAGACCCCGGATCACACCCTGGGAAATGCTGCTCCACATTTCGTTCCATGAATTTTCCTTTCATCCTGAACACCAACAGAACACAGGCCAACTGGTGGCAGGAGGGGGTGTCTCTGAACTGGAGTAGGAATGGGGAAAAGAGTCTGGGGTTGGAGGTTTGAGGCTAGCCCTCAGGTAGATAATAGAGCAGCACCAGAGAGGCACATTTCCATCCAGAACATGCAAGAATTTTCTCCCTTTCAGAACCACGCACAGTGAGGCGATACCTGGTAAGGCAGGGAGCACTATATTGCTGGAGACAGGAGCACTATATTGCTCAAGCCAAGTGTGGATGAGCCCCCTGCCTGGTGTGGAATTTTCAGCAGATGAATTTAAGACCCCTTATAGTTCTAATGTTCTAAAATCCTAATATTCCATCATTACATATCATCAAATTAACGTTTTCCTAAATATGACTCTAGATACATGAGCACACATGGCCACACCTTTCTCATAGGAGGCCCCCTAATCGGTGGGTGGCCAGGACTTCAGGCCACCAAGGAACATGGAGAGTAGGAGGCACTGACCAGCCTACCCTCTACGCGGAGGGTCTGGGTCCAAGGCTGGAGCAGGGTTGGTGGGGCGGAGTGAGGCTGCAGAACAAAGACAACGTCAGGGGCCTGCCTTGTGGTCTCTGATCCCAGGAGACCTCTGGAGCTCAGGGTGTGTTCCTGCCTTACCCAGCCCACTGGATAAGAAGCCACAAATAAGGCGTGAGAGGGCTTCTGCCTGGAGCAAAGAGGATATCGCAGAAACCCATCACACAGGAGAATCATAACACTTGCTGGTTTCTATTCCCAGTTCAGCTTGACCCAGGGATAGATAGTAATTCCCTTCCTCAGTTTACCCATCTGTAAAGTGGGGACACTTAGCCTTATTTCCCTAAAGTCCAAAGGAGACCTAGACTGGCATCAACCCATACCCTCTTCTAAAGAGAAACTCCATCCCTCCCCCTGTAGCCCCAACTCAGCACTGGACCATATTTGCACCAGGTAACAGGGTCCCCAGCCAGAGTGGACTGGACCAGGGATGGACAGCCCCCGGCATCAGATTCCCCTCCCATCTGGTCCCGAGGGGCTTGCATGTGGTCTGGATGGGATGGCCATGTGGGCTAATATCCGGTGAGCACTATGTGATGAGGGGAGAGAGGAGCAGCCACAGGAGGGGTCCAGAGAGGCAGAGGGAATGGTCCGCTGGGCTTAGGCCCACATGGCTGGACTCCGCCCCCTGCAACCAAGCCTGCCCTGGTTGAGGAGAGAGTCAGGTGGATCACAGAGCCTAGGGCTCAGTGGGACAGGCGTACCTTCCAAGTCAGCCAGCAGGGTCCTGGCTCCCCAGACGGTCACTGTGGCAGCCTGGATAGACGAGGAGGCCCGGGTCAGGGCAGCTCTGGCCTCCTGGTGCAGCTGGAGAGAGGGGAAGATAGGCTGGTAGCTGGCCTCTGCCTGGAGGCGGGTCAGGTGGGCACCAAACCCACATACACATGGCCCCAAAACATCACCAAGACTCTGATGTTGCATCGTGCTGTTTCCCAGAACACCTGATCTTGTTATTATACAAGTGTTAAATGCTGAACCCCTCTCCCAAGAAGCAGCCTGTCCTACAAAAGCTTGAAGGAAAGCAAGCACTAAAGCGAAAACGGAGAACTGAACCTTTCTTTCCAGAATGCTATGTCCCAGCAGTGGAAATGAAAGAGCAAATCTGTTTATTGTACAACTTTTACTCACAGGAAACTGGTTTCTTCCCCTCTGCCAATAAACACAACCAGATACTTAAAGAATTTGCGTTTGATCGGTGCGTGGGTAAATAAAATGTGGGTCATTCATATAACGGAATATTACTCAGCCATGAAAAGGAATGAGGTCCCAATTCAGGCTACGATGTGGGTGAACCTTGAAAACACTATGCTAGGTGAAAGAAGCCTGCCACAAGGGGCCACATGTTTTATGATTCCATTTACGTGAAATATCCAGAATAGGTTAATCCTTAGAGACAGAAAGCCGATTGCGGTTGCCAGGGGCTGAGGGAGGAAGAAACGGGGACTTTTTAGTGGGTGTGGCATTTCTGTCTGGAGTGAAGAAAATGTTCTGAAACTAGATAAGGGAGGAAATGATGCAATATTGGGAATGTATGAAATGCCACTGAATTGTACATTTTAAAATGCATAATTGTATGTTACGTGAATTTCACCGCAATCAAAATAAATAAAATGGGTTTGAAGAGCCACCAAATGCTGCCCCAGTGGGCGCTTAGCAGGGTGAGGAGGGGGAGGAAGGTGGGGCTGCCACGGCAGGGTCTGGCCCTGATGTTACTACGGCTCTCGGGGGGTCCTGGGGAGTCACTTCTCTTCCCAGCACACTAGCCCTGGACCAGGGTAGCCAGCAGGTCAGTGGGCACTACCCTGGGGGCCCCAACGCAGCAAAGCTCCCCAGGCATGTACCAGGCACTGGGCTCAGCTCTTCAGACATAGTCTCACTCTCCACAGAGAGCCCTGTTTCCTGCCTTTAAAAGGAAGATGAGGGCTCCGGGACAAGCCATTACCACGACAAGGGGTGGGATATGCAGGGGGAGTTCATGGTATTAAGTCCTGTTGTTTTCCTGGTTTTGATACTTGTCCTATGGGGCATAATGCTAACCCGAGGACAGTCTGTGTGAAGGGCAGAGGGGAATTCTTTGTACTGTCTTTACAACCTTTTTGTAAGTCTACAGTTATTTCCAAGTGAAAAGTTAAAAAAAATTTTTAAAGAGGTCTTTTATACTTTAGCAGGTTGGAAAGCACTGGACGAAGCGAAATTCACCCCTTACTTCTTGAATTCCCTGGTTATGGAATGTTCTCTCCCCTTACGGACTGTAAATGTCAAACTGTGTGATTTAACACCGTGAGTCCCAAGGAGTGCTCACGGTAGGTGCTCGCTAAATATCTGGAGAATGAACTAGGGAACGGATGAGGGTATGAACAAGTTGTAACTGATTCTGAGCACGGGTCTTGGGCGTGGCCCTGGGTGCTGCTGGAGCTGTTGTCTGCCTGTCCTTCTGTCCTTCTGCTCTCTTCTCACTCCTTTACTCTCTTCCTGGGAAATCAGCATCCCTTCCCTTGGCTCAGGCTGCCTCTGAGGTTATCAGGAGTTTTGTGGGAAGCAGCAGAGGATGGAAATACTACTTCCTGTCTTTGCCCTTCCCTCTCCTGCAACTCCTGACCCCAGATCACCCGCAGGGCAGCCCCAACCTCCTCCAAGTGCCCTGTTTCAAAGGACAAGAGCTGACCTGCGTAAGGGGCTCCATCCTCTGCAGTGCTGCCTGGGCAGTGGCCTGGAGGGCCTGGGCAGCCTCAGTCACCGTGCTCTCCCTGGATGCGACTGTCTTCTCCAGGGCTCGCACCTGCAGGCCCAGGTCCCCAGCCTGGGACTTCTGAGGCTGCAAGGAGACAGAGGGCTCAGGCAGGGACTATCAGGAAGGTCCAGGGGGCATATCCTCTACTGCTGGGTTGAGGCTGAGGGTCAGCCCCTGGCAGCCAGCCCCGAATCCAAGCTCATGTCCCACGAAAACACGGTGGGCTTCCCTGATGCCCCAGGTACATCGAAAGCCCCAGGGGCAGGGATGACAGGGGTGGGGCTGCGTGTGGACCCTTTGAGGCAGAGGGGCCAGGGCAAGAAAAGCCAGGCTGGGAAACCTGCCACTTGAGGCTCAGATTCCAGCCCCACCAAGTTCTAGCTGCACTTCCTTGGGCCACTCAGTAACCTCCCTGACCACATTTCCTCACTGTGAAGTGAGAATCCTTCCCCAGGTCCATAGTCCCTTAGCTGCCACCTTGAGGCCAGATGTGCTTCACAGTGCAGAATTTCCTGGACTTTAGAGAGGCAGGACTGTGCAGGTGCTGCACCTGAGCAGTGTCTGCAAAGACCTCAGATAAGCAGCCTCGGGCAGTCAGTTCCGGTCGGGTTTTGTCCCAAGTGCATTTGTGTAAGCTTAGTCCTTTTTTTTTTTTTTTTTTTTGTCTGTTTCGTGACCAGTAAGGGGATCGCAACCCTTGGTGTGGTGTTGCCCGCTCCGCGCTCAGCCAGTGAGCGCACCGGCCACTCCTATATAGGATCCGAACCCGCGGCGGGAGCGTCGCTGCACTCCCACCGCTGCACTCTCCCGAGTGCGCCACGGGGCGGCCCAAGCTTAGTCTTTTTTAAAGTTCAGTTCCTGAGCACTGGGATTACAGGATTACTGAATAGGCACATGGACCTGATTTATCCAGAGGTGATGAGCGCAGGGCGAGGGGCACAGGAGATGACTGGCCACCTTGTGCATTACTCAGGAATCCCCCCTTAGCTCCCATGGACGCAGCCCTAAAATAACCTAATGGGTGAGCTCTGTGTGATGGACGGAGTAACTGAGGCTCAGGGAGGGAAAGTCCTTGGCCAAGGTCACAGAATTGGAGTGGTGGAGCTGGGATTTCATCCCATGTCCATCCAGCATCATTGCCAATGTCACTCTAGGGGAGAAGAGGCTCCAGCCTCCATATTATTATAATCAACATCAAAGACTGGTTGAGCTCTAACTCTGCCAAGCCCTGTAGATAACTTATCCCATTTTAATCGAGTGCTATATGGTTACAAATAAGCCATGTCACCTGCCTTTGCCTGGACTCCACTGGTTTTTCCAGCTGCTAGATCCCCTCACCCCCACCCCATGCAGAACTTTGAGGCCGGCCGGCCGAGCTGACCAGTGCTCCGGGGACAGCCAGCGAGGCCAGGCGTGGGGCTGCCTCTGCACCAACTTGCTGCACGGCAGCCAGCACACTCTCAGCTTCAGGCAGCACCTCCGCCACAGCCGTGCTCAGTGCTTTCTGGGCCGCCTGGACCTCCTGGTACCTGGGAGGAGACAGAGGCCAGGATGGCCACAGAGCATGGTGGCGGGGCCATCCCTCCCCATCGCTGTCCGGGACCCTGGCAGGAGCCCCTGACTTGCAAAGTCCTCTCTCAAGTTCCCTGGCAGAGTTATCCTTTGCAGGGTCAGTACCCAGCAGCTGGCCTCTGAAGGTGGCCACTACTCTGCAGCTTTCAAATGAACCAGAAAGGCAGTGAAGGGGCCACATTCTTGTGTCTCATTCATTCAGTCCAGTCACACTGTTCTGAAAGGGCTCCCGCCTGGTTTCTGCTGCAGAATCACATGTTTTGCAAATGTTTGGCTCTTCCGGATTGTGAAGAGGAAAATGCCTGGCAGTGTGGGAAGCACAGTGGCCCAGGCCCTGGTCTTGGCTCAGCCGTGCACTTGCTGGCGACTTTGGGCCTGTCTCTTTCCACTGGTAAATGGAGATCCCTGGGCCGTGTGACTGTATGGAGCCATTAGCCCTGATGGCCTGTGATTCTGCCATCAGCCAGCTGGAATGGGTTTCCTGACCTTTCCAGCTGTCCACACCCTTCCCCACCCAGTCCTCCCTCACTATGGGCATCGCTGGGGTGGAGACCCTCGGCTTCCTTCCCGCTCCTCACTCTTCTCTGAGAGCCTGCACCCCTGCCCCCAGGAGTGGGTCACGTGACCTCACCCCAGCCATGCTGACTGGCTCTGGGCTGGACAGCTGATCTGAGCTGAGCCAGTCAGATTCTCTCATCTGGACATGTCAGCTTGGGACTCAGCCAGATGTTGGTGGGTCTCCACTGACCCCTGAACTGAGGGGGATATAAGGGGACACCCAGAGTAGAGAAGCAGAGCTGGCTGGTCTACAGAGGCAAAGAAGGAAGCTGGTGGCACAGAGGAGCTGGGAGAAGCTGGGAGGAGCTGCCCTGAACTTGGGGGGTGGATGCAGGGGATGCTGCAGGGGAGAGAGAGAGATGTGCTGCTCTGGGTTCCAGTGTTCGTCTCTTCTCTCAAGAGGCTGAGCTGCATCCCCCAGCATAAGTGGGTTTCTGTAACTCACCACCAAGCAGGCCCAAGACCCCATGGCCCCACTCTGAGTGGGATGCAGATCCCAGATATCCCAACCAACAACAAAGAACTTCAGGACTCAGAGGAAGCCCATTCTGGAACCAGCAGCCTCCAGTTGGGCCCCATCACATCCAGAAACAAACCCCAAACTTCTAGCCATACCTGGGGAGGTCTCACCTGTCCTCCAGTTCCTGCTGGGTCTTCAGGGCCACCCTTCCCTCCACCAGACTCCAGAGAAGCTCGTAACTGGAGTTGGAGGCAAGCAGGGCCCTCCAAGCAGCAGCTTTGATCCTGGCAGTGGTGTCTTGGTGGCTGTATGAAAACACCCTCCTGACCATCACCAAGAACTCACGCAGAAGGGGGATTGGGCCCAAAGCCACACCCCCTACTACCTGGGCACAACCTAACTATGCCCCTGGGCCTTACCTCCTGGCGAGGGCACGGGCCTCTGCGGCCAGATGGCTCCAATTGGTGGGCTGGCCTGGCCCCTCCTGAGGAATCACCTTCAGAGAAAAGGGGAAAAGAGGAAAAACTGAGAGCTATCCCAGAAAGGCAAGGACCACTTGTGGCTAAATTATTGGGCAGAACTAGATGGCACCAGTGATTTTATAAATGCACAAAGCTAGCCACAAAGTTGGCATCCAGACAGCAGAGTCCCAGGGATAGAAACAGCAATGAGGAGGCCGCCCCACTGACTGCGCCTTCACTGTCTAGCGGAATACGCCTCGCTCTTTGCAAACATCATCTCACTGAATCGGTGGAGGGGGCACCGTATGATCCCCAATTTACAGATAAAACTGAGCCTCCCCAAAGGGGGAGGCATGCCCACGGTCACCAGGTCAATAGCAGGGTTGGGGCAAGGACCAAGGCCCAGGCTCAGAGGAAGGGGGATGCCCTGGGTACCAGAGACGTGAGAACGGTGGCTGCGTGCAGAATCTCCTCTTCCGAGGACTCCAGAGCTGCTTCCAGGTCTACCAGCTGCAAGCAGGTCTTCTGGGCTCCGGCCCGGGCACAGTGGGCACTTTTGCTCAGTGCCTGCAGCTGCTCCCGGGCACCCTTCACAGCACTCTCGAGGCCTGTCATCTGCTCCAGGAAGGCTTCCCGGGCCCCTGGAGGAAGCCCAAAGGTTGGGGGTCACAGAGTGGTTGAGATTTCACACACTAAAGCCCCCACCCCAGGGGTCCCATTTGTGTCCCCCATTCTCCCCAGGCTCACCAACAGGTTCAAAGGAAAAGCCTCCCCATGTTATAGGTGCAAAAACTGAGGCCCGGAGAAGGCAAATCACGACCCCACATCCCACACACAGTAAGCCAGCCACACACGAGGGACTGGGAGAGACCCCAGCCTTCTAGAGCCACGACAAGCAATTCCTGGGTCTGGGACAGAAGCGGCTTTCCACCTCGAGTCAGCTCCAGAATTTGCAATGTGGCTCACATGTGGGCATTTTAAGACGTGGCACCTGATATCTCCCTATGACAATAGTCCTGCTAACAGGTGCTCAGCTCATGTACAGCTGACTGCTAAAGGAGTATAGTGCTTATAAGTGTAAAACTTCATAAAATAACCAATTCATTTTCAGTGCTTATTCCTTGTTCCAGGGCCAAATTCCACCTGGCTTTAGTGACAGGTCTCCTTCTTCTTTATTTACTTGTTTATTTCCTATGTGGCAAGCACCGAGCAACGAGCAAAACAGTAAGAATCAAGACAGTAGGGGCTCCACCTGTTTAGCACCTGGAATAGCACCCCAAGACTTGAGGGGCAAGTGAATACATGGGACCCAGCCCCTGCCCTCCCTGAGCTTACAGTCTGGGTAGGGCAGGAGGCATGGGGACAGAGACAGATATTAGTAAAGTTACAAGTACAAGGGGGCTGGGGACATTGAAGGAGAGGCCCCTAGGGTGACAGGACTGTATCATGAGAGCCCTCAAATCATCCCACAAGACCAGACTGAAGGCTCCACAGGGCACGTCTGACCAGCCTGCCTTCCCTTGCCTCCTAGTCTCCTGCTCTCCAGCTGTACCTTGCAGCAGGTGGTGGTCCTGGTAGACGTCCCCCCGTGGGGCCTCTCCCTGAAGAATGTCTAGTGGTCCCCAGGGACTGCCACAGCTGGACCCCTGCAGCCACCCCTCCATCAGGGTCAGCCTGGCCTTCAGCTTGGCCACCTTGGAGGGGACAGGGAAGGAAAGGTGTATGAGGCTTTGGCCTTGAAGTCCCGCCCAGAAACCCCCTGCCTTCTGCCTGGCCTGTGCTCTCTGTGGGTTCCATTCTCCAAATCCTACCCTGGGCCTCCAAGCTAAGGGCACATCACGTTGCGGTTGAGAGCCAGCCTTGTCTACCCCGTTGTGGCTGTCTCCTCCCTTCTCATACCCGTGGCACCTGCTGACACTCAGCGGACCACGCCCCTGTCCTACCGCAGGAGGGAAATCCCCTGAGGACTTGTCTGTCCTGTTTGCTGTATTCCCAAGACTTGGCACAGAGCAGACACGCCGTGGACACCTGCTGGCTGAGGGTGCGATGCAATGTCCCCTAGCTCCATTCTTCCAGTCATGTGAATAGCAACTGCATTCACAGAGCACTTACAAGGAGCCAGCCGCAGTACGAATGCCTGCCACGCCCTAGCTCAATTCACCCTGTGGCCACTGCGGGAGACAGGGCCACAAGTCCCAAGTTCTCTCCTCCATTCCAAAGCCCTAAATGCTTTGAAAAACCGCAAGGATTCCCATTCCTTACGTGATGGCAAAATCTGGCCTGAACTCATTTGGGCGTAAAAGTGTCTGGAGATAGGCTATCGGTGGTCTTTATTTACCCACTTGGTATAAATGTTCTTCTGTTTTCCTGCAGAAATTTCAATGGGTCTGATTTCAATGGGCCCATTCACTGCTGGGGCTGTTACCTAACATTCAGCACACGCTGTCTTATCTTTCTGCAGTACCATGCAATCTGCATGCTGGCCCCAGTGGTTGCCAGTAAGATGCTGCAGGACTGAACGATCTCTGCTTTGGAGTAGGAAAGAGAGACTGAGGTGCACCCAGGCCACCTTTGCCTGGCTGGGCATGTGACAACTAACAGTACTGGGGAGGGAACTCCAATGGGCTACCCCTAGAACTCAAACTGACTCCTGTACCATGCCACCCCCCTGCTTGAAATTCTGTTTGTGACCCAGAACGGGCACTGTATCCCCCTGACCCTTCCCACAGTAAGGTGCCTGTGGTCTCATGCCCACCATACCTGAGAAAGTGTGAGACCTTGCCCATAGGGTGGCCAGGAAGGGCATGTGGTGAGAGCCACCTTTTTCCTGTCCACCTCAAGGTGGGGGAAGGGCAGGGGTGATGCTGGAGCCAGGCTGGAATGGGCCAGGAGGCCAGGTGGGCATAGGGGGAAGGTGGCTGGTGAGCCCACAAGGCCCGAGAGCTGTGGATGAGTGGGCAGTTCCCAGCATCCCGCACAGAGCTGGCATCCCTGGGGTGTCACTGGGAATGAACTCGAGGCTGGCGACTCACCTCCTGCTTCACCAGGTCGTAGCAGGGCGGGCACTCCTGGCAGCGTGTGCCGCCCTCCGTGAGGAAGAAGTTGTCATGACAGCGGTCACACTTGTAGCCCGTGAAGCCAGGTCTGCACACGCACGTGCTGTTCTCACGGCACTGGGCTGACGTGGCGCCCAGTGGGGAACACCTGCAGGCTGGAGGGCCAGCAACAGGGGGTGCTGGGTGCCCAGATGGCGGCCCCCACCCTGGAAGTCCTAGACCCCCTGTGTCCTCACACCTGGCAGCTCCCAGAACCCCCGTGGCAGCCTCAAGTACAGATTCTTGGGCCCATCCCTGGAGATTCTGATTCAGAAAGTCGGAGGTGATGAATGACTGCCTGACATTTAAATGTTCCCTGGGGATGTCAGGACCAGTCAGGTTCAGGAAGTGCCGGTGCAACCCCACCATACAAGTGAGGAAACTGAGGCCAGAGAGGTGGCGTCTGTGGCCTGATTCCCAGGGTGGCACGAGGACACTGGCCATTCTTCCCAGTTCCCTCGCTCCACCTTTCCACGGCTGCCGCTAGGAGACCTGCCCTGTGGCTGACTGTTCTCTCTCCTGCCACCTTCATCTTTCCCATCGGTCACCTGTGCCCAGATACCTCAGGCCCCACCCTCCAGGCAGCCTGGAAAGGACCCACCTTCCTTACCTCGGCAGCCCTTGATGGAGAAGCCGAAGAAACCCGGCTGGCATCTGTCACAGGTCTGGCCTGTGACCCCCGGGCGGCAGGAGCACTGCCCGGTCTTGGGGTGGCACTGGTCATCCTGGGAGCCCAGCAGGTGACACTTGCAGCTGCAGTAAGGGAAGGAAGCTGGATCTGAGGCAAGCTCTGGGCCACTCTCAGCCCAGTCTCTGCTGGCTGTGGCTGGCCAGCAGCCTTCAGATCACAGCCCTCTGCTGACCAGACCCCATCTCCACGTCGGTCCACATCAAACAGCTTGACCAAGCTGTGCTCTGGGAAGCACAAGTCTCACAGGATGCTCGCCGGAAAAGAAAAGAAAAGAAAAAAAGGCTATGGGGACAAATGTACATCTTGGAGGGACTATACCTCTCTGTTGGAAAGTCACAGTGCAACTAGCGCATTAAAGGCTCTGAGAAGTCCTGCAAGGGTGAAACCTGTTTGCTTCACTCAGCACTTCCCTGGAGTCCTCCACTGTTCCCTAAAGACACTTATCTAACGTGCTGCTGTGGCCAAAAAGGCCACCCAGTGATGACATCACTGAGAACGGAATCAGAGACCAAACTGGCCACCTGCCCACCCACACATCCCTTAGGGCTGCTCTTGGCCTGCGTCCTGGGCAGCCAGGGCCATGAGTCTGGCACCAAGGGACCATCCCTTTGTCCCCCTTTGGTGAAGGGCACAGTATACCTGGCAGTGGGCCTGGGATGACACATTCCAAACCTGGCCCCTACCTGGAGGCTACCTGGTGCCTTCTTCCATCCTAGCAGGATACCCAGGGCAGCCTCACCCCACCTACCTCTGGCAGCCCCTCCCAGGCTGGAGGTCGTAGAAGCCAGGGCTGCAGCTGCTGCAGTCCCGTCTGGTCACATGAGGCAGGCAGGGGCACTGGCCGGTCAGAGGGTCGCAGGTTGTCTGCTCGCTGACCGAGCCCCCTGGACTGCAGCTGCAGGCTGGAGGTGGGAGCAGAAATGATATTGGAGAATGACGCAGGTCGTCTGTTCAGCCTTTGGGGTCCCATAGGGGCAGAGAAGATGGGAGAGTGTCTGGAGATGACTCACATTCAGTCCAGATTCCTAAACCCGTTCTGGAAAAAGGCTCAAGGGCTGAGCTCAAATCTCAGCCCGATTGCTATGTCCCTGGAGAGACAGCCCAGAATAGTTGTGGCAGCAGATGGCCCATTTGAGCCTGCCCCGAGCCCTGGCAGGATGGAGAGAGGTCAGAGACTCAGTCAGGGGCCCCAGCAGAGCCCTGTCCCACTGTTCTGGGTCACATGACCTTGCTCTCCTGGCCACTGCAAGGGCAGTGTCTCAAGGGTCAGCAGGATGCTGACAGGTGCTCGATGCGAGCTGTAGCCTCTGATAGGGGACAGGGAGCCCAGAGTTAACCCAGGCAGTGGCGAGGCAGTGGGAGAGGAGGAGGAAGACCCCCTCGGTGGGGATGCACGGCCTGACCGGAAGCCCACAGGCAGGACGGTCACTGGGTTGGCCTTAAGTACTAACTTAGTGAGCCTGAGTCATGCACTAAATTACCAAAGCAGGAAAAAAAATCAGAGTTTGTAAGATCTCAGGGTTGAAAGAGACCTCAGAGAAGAGAAAACCCCTACACTTTCTACAACAGGAGTCAGAGCAGAGTAACCTGCTGAAGGCTGCACAGCCTCGCAGGGGGCCGGCTGGCTCAGGTGGATTCCTCGGCCACCCTGCCTGGCTCCTGAGCAGGGGCAGAGGAGAAGGGGCCCACGTGCCCCACCTGAGGGTCCAGGAGGTGGGTACTCACGCATGCATTTGTAGGCGGGCCCACGGGCCAGGGCGCTCCCGTAGAAGCCTTCCTGACAGTGCTCACAGTGGTCACCTGTCGTGTTGTGCAGACAGCGCAGGCAGCGGCCAGACACGGGGTCACAGTTGCCCACAGCATTGGGGTCCACATTCCCACTGCACTGGCATCGGCGGCAGAGCTGGGGGGCCCCAGAGAGCCCCAGTGGGTCCCCAAAAAAGCCATCATCACAGATTTCACAGCGCCGCCCTGAGTGTGGAAGGCAGGTGTGAGGAACACTGGGCCCACGGGGGCGACGTGGGCATGAAGCAAAGCCAGCACCCCTCGAGTCTCATGGGGAGCAGGGCAGGGGCTCCAGGGCAGGCCCTGTCCCAGCTCCACCACTGGCTGGGCTGTGTGGTCTTGGACAAGCCACTGTTGACCAAAAGAATCTGCTCTGACCAGGTCAGCTAAATTACAGTGCCTCGGGAGATCTTGGCTAAGACCTGGAAAACATTATCACAAGACCATTTTGACTTAGAAGCAGACATCATGGCACCAGTAAGCCATAAAATAACCTAGAATGCTTCTTGTAACCCCCTTATGTAACCTAGTAACAATCCCAAATCTATAAGTCATTTCCAACCAATAAAAACAAAGTAATTAGGTGGGGCTGTCTCTCTCTCTCTCTCCTTCGATCCTTCCTCCTTCTTGTGATTATAAAACACGAGGCACTGCTGGCCCTCTTCAGAACACACCTCTCAGGGTGACCTGGCCATGCGTCTCTCTGGTTGCATTCATCATATTGGCTCAATAAATCCTTGCTATCTATATTTGGCCTGTTTCTGTCTTTCTTTTTTTTTTTTGGCAGCTGGCCAGTACAGGGATCTGAACACATGACCTTGGTGTTATAAGGCTGCCCTCTAGCCAACTGAGAAAATTGGCCAGCCCCGGCCTCAGTTTCTTTTTAGGTCAACGTCACTGTGCCTCTCTGAACTCAGGCTCCTTGTCTGTAAAGTGGGGACAACAATGGCAGCCACCTCAGAGGACTGTGGGGAGGTTCAGTGAGACAATTTGTGCAAAGCATAGCACAGTGCCTGGCAGGTGGTAAGCACTCAATAGCAGCGGCCGTCATGACCTATTCACATCATCCCCCTTATCATTGTCATCAGCACCATTGTCTTCACTGCCATCATCTTCATTGTCATCATTACCCTTATTATCATTGTCAACATCAAGGCTATCTTTATTGTCATCACCATTATCTTCACCATCATCTTCACTGTCATCACCATCATTGTCATCATCATCTTCACTGTCATCATCACCATTTTCATTGTCATCATCATTTCTATCATCTTCTTTGTCAACATCACCCTTATCATTGTCATCACCACCACTATCTTCATTATCATCACCATTATCTTCACCGTCATCTTCACTATCATCATCATCACCATCGCCATCATCACCATCTTCATTGTCATCACCATTATCTTCAGCATCATCTTCACTATCATCATCATCACCATCGCCCTCATCACCATCTTCATTGTCATCACCATTATCTTCAGCATCATCTTCACTATCATCATCATCACCATCGCCCTCATCACCATCTTCATTGTCATCACCATTATCTTCAGCATCATCTTCACTATCATCATCATCACCATCGCCCTCATCACCATCTTCATTGTCATCACCATTATCTTCAGCATCATCTTCACTATCATCATCATCACCATCGCCCTCATCACCATCTTCATTGTCATCACCATTATCTTCAGCATCATCTTCACTATCATCATCATCACCATCGCCCTCATCACCATCTTCATTGTCATCACCATTATCTTCAGCATCATCTTCACTATCATCATCATCACCATCGCCCTCATCACCATCTTCATTGTCATCACCATTATCTTCAGCATCATCTTCACTATCATCATCATCACCATCGCCCTCATCACCATCTTCATTGTCATCACCATTATCTTCAGCATCATCTTCACTATCATCATCATCACCATCGCCCTCATCACCATCTTCATTGTCATCACCATTATCTTCAGCATCATCTTCACTATCATCATCATCACCATCGCCCTCATCACCATCTTCATTGTCATCACCATTATCTTCAGCATCATCTTCACTATCATCATCATCACCATCGCCCTCATCACCATCTTCATTGTCATCACCATTATCTTCAGCATCATCTTCACTATCATCATCATCACCATCGCCCTCATCACCATCTTCATTGTCATCACCATTATCTTCAGCATCATCTTCACTATCATCATCATCACCATCGCCCTCATCACCATCTTCATTGTCATCACCATTATCTTCAGCATCATCTTCACTATCATCATCATCACCATCGCCCTCATCACCATCTTCATTGTCATCACCATTATCTTCAGCATCATCTTCACTATCATCATCATCACCATCGCCCTCATCACCATCTTCATTGTCATCACCATTATCTTCAGCATCATCTTCACTATCATCATCATCACCATCGCCCTCATCACCATCTTCATTGTCATCACCATTATCTTCAGCATCATCTTCACTATCATCATCATCACCATCGCCCTCATCACCATCTTCATTGTCATCACCATTATCTTCAGCATCATCTTCACTATCATCATCATCACCATCGCCCTCATCACCATCTTCATTGTCATCACCATTATCTTCAGCATCATCTTCACTATCATCATCATCACCATCGCCCTCATCACCATCTTCATTGTCATCACCATTATCTTCAGCATCATCTTCACTATCATCATCATCACCATCGCCCTCATCACCATCTTCATTGTCATCACCATTATCTTCAGCATCATCTTCACTATCATCATCATCACCATCGCCCTCATCACCATCTTCATTGTCATCACCATTATCTTCAGCATCATCTTCACTATCATCATCATCACCATCGCCCTCATCACCATCTTCATTGTCATCACCATTATCTTCAGCATCATCTTCACTATCATCATCATCACCATCGCCCTCATCACCATCTTCATTGTCATCACCATTATCTTCAGCATCATCTTCACTATCATCATCATCACCATCGCCCTCATCACCATCTTCATTGTCATCACCATTATCTTCAGCATCATCTTCACTATCATCATCATCACCATCGCCCTCATCACCATCTTCATTGTCATCACCATTATCTTCAGCATCATCTTCACTATCATCATCATCACCATCGCCCTCATCACCATCTTCATTGTCATCACCATTATCTTCAGCATCATCTTCACTATCATCATCATCACCATCGCCCTCATCACCATCTTCATTGTCATCACCATTATCTTCAGCATCATCTTCACTATCATCATCATCACCATCGCCCTCATCACCATCTTCATTGTCATCACCATTATCTTCAGCATCATCTTCACTATCATCATCATCACCATCGCCCTCATCACCATCTTCATTGTCATCACCATTATCTTCAGCATCATCTTCACTATCATCATCATCACCATCGCCCTCATCACCATCTTCATTGTCATCACCATTATCTTCAGCATCATCTTCACTATCATCATCATCACCATCGCCCTCATCACCATCTTCATTGTCATCACCATTATCTTCAGCATCATCTTCACTATCATCATCATCACCATCGCCCTCATCACCATCTTCATTGTCATCACCATTATCTTCAGCATCATCTTCACTATCATCATCATCACCATCGCCCTCATCACCATCTTCATTGTCATCACCATTATCTTCAGCATCATCTTCACTATCATCATCATCACCATCGCCCTCATCACCATCTTCATTGTCATCACCATTATCTTCAGCATCATCTTCACTATCATCATCATCACCATCGCCCTCATCACCATCTTCATTGTCATCACCATTATCTTCAGCATCATCTTCACTATCATCATCATCACCATCGCCCTCATCACCATCTTCATTGTCATCACCATTATCTTCAGCATCATCTTCACTATCATCATCATCACCATCGCCCTCATCACCATCTTCATTGTCATCACCATTATCTTCACCATCATCTTCACTATCATCATCATCACCATCGCCATCATCACCATCTTCATTGTCATCATCACCCTTATTATCATTGTCATCACCACCACTATCTTCATTATCATCACCATTATCTTCACTGTCATCTTCGCTATCATCATCATCATAACCATTATCTTCAGTGTCATCATCACCATCATCTTCAGTGTCATCATCTTGACCATTATCTTCATCATCATTTTCATTGTTGTCTCTGTCTTGATCACTTTATTTTCTTCATCATCGTGGTCATTTTCATGATCATCATGTCATTACTGTGACCATCATCATCTTCACTGTCATTGCCCCTAGCACTGTCTCCATCTCAGCATCAGCATCATCACTATCATCATCACCGTCATCATCATCTTCTTCATCACCATCTTCACCATTATCTTGATCAACCTCCTCATCACTGTCCTCACTGACTCCATCCAGTGTCACTGTAGCCCCCCATCATCCTCTCCCTCACCTCCCCAACCTCCCCCTCTTAGCTGTAGCTGCTTTTTCATGTGCCATTCCAGGCCCCGTAACCTTTTCTGCTTCTCATGGTTTCTGAACTTCCTTTGTACTGCTCATTTCAGACTCTTGCCCTACATCCTGGGTTTGACTAGGGGTTGCTGCCTCATCTTCCAGCCTTCAGGGCCACTGTGAGCTCCAGAAGAGATGCCGTGTGAGCTGGAAGGGGGTGGCCTGGGAGGTGCACTCTGGACACATATGGGGCATAAGAGAACATACATGTACTGTGTGCTTCATGCAGTGTCAGCCATTTGTAAACATGCCCGTCTCTCTGCTTGTATCTACATGAAACAAACATCTGGAGGGATCCACAGGCCCAAATAGTAGCTGCGGTCTAGGGGGTGGCGAGATGACGGGCACATTAAGCTGTCTTGCTTGCAGCCTTTTCATGTTCCTCTTTACATTTCTGCACTGCTTCAGTTGCTACAATGAGCTTGTACTAATTTTATAATTTAAAAGACAGCTGCTGTCATTGTGAAAAATAGATGCAGGCTCCCCGTGGGCTCCAAACTCATCATTCCCACTGAAATCTAGTTAATATTACTAAGGGCAACCTGGAAAGAGATGAGGAATACTAAGGAAGAAAAAGCAAAGAAAGGAAAAGAAAACTGAACAGAATTCTAGGTAGAGGCTAATACATGGCTCTGGGATTCTCCAGTAGAGATGACGACGGGAAAGGCGAGACTAAAGCTGGCGATGAGGAATGTGAACCCACACGGTTAACTGGCCATTCACTTGGAACCAGGTGAGGGTGGGTCACACCCAGGAAGCAGCCCTGGAGGTCCTGGGAAGGGCTGCAAGGGGTCAGGATGGGGAGCAAGAGGACAGGTCAGCTGTCCGGGAGCTCTCTGTGTGCCAGGCTCTCACAAGGCCCGAAGGACGCAGGTGTGGATAAAGAAATGGCTGGCAGAAGGCCCTGGATCAAAAGTCCACCCCGGGGGGTGGTTCCCTCTGTGCACAGCAGCGCCCACTCCCCTGCAGTCCTGCCGTAGGTGTATCTCAGCCTGGCTCCATCTGAAGTTCTCTAACTGTCCACTCTCACGGCTGTAGGCTAGGACTGCACAGTCAGGGAGCCAGAAAACGTGGGGAAGGCTATGGAAAAAGAGGGTAGTATGGCGGTCGGTGGGGTGCAGGGTCCTGCGGGGGGACATTGATCCCTCAGCTCTCTGGCTCCCTGCTCTGGGCTGTCCCCCCAGACCTGCTGGCTGCCAGGGAAATGCTTTCTGAACAATCCCCGTGAAGCAGGGCATTTGACAAGGCCAATTTAATGCAGCCACAGGTACCAAAAGTACAGTCAGACGTCTAGGAACCTCGAAAATCTTATGTTAAGTGAAACAAGCCAATACAAAAAGATACATACCAAATGATTCCACTTAAATGAGACACGTGGAATAGTCAAATTCAGAGAGACAGAAAGTAGAATAGTTGTTATTGGGGGCTGGAAGGAGGAAGAACCACCGAACAATAATTTAGTGGGTACAGAGTTTCTGTTTTGGTTGATGAAGACAGTTCTGGAGATGGAGGGCGTGATGGTTGCACAACATTGTGAACGTACTTGACACTGAATTGCATACTTAAAAATGGTGAAAATAGCAAATTTTATATTATATGTTTTTACCTTAATAAAAAATTAATAATGTAAGGGGCTGGCCTGTGGCTCACTTGGGAGAGCTTGGTGCTGCCAACACCAAGGCCACGGGTTCAGATCCCTATATAGGGATGGCCGGTTTGCTCACTGGGAGAGCCTGGTGCTGACAACACCAAGTCAAGGGTTAAGATCCCCTCACCAGTCATCTTTAAAAAAAAAAAATTAATAATGTTATATGCCTAAGGTGAATTGTCAGGTGTGTGAATAATATCTCCATAAACCTGTATTTAAAAGAAGCAGGTGTCAAGGACGTCTCTAGTCCCGGAGCAAGAATGAAGAATGGAGACAGGCCTGGGAATGGGGGCGGAGGGCGAGTTTCTGCTTCCCACGTTACCGGATAACATTTTTTGAAAGCTGAAAGTTTAATCAGAGGTTTTCCACCTTAACTGTGTATCAGAGTCACCCAGGGAATTTGTTAGGAATCCAGATTCCTGGGCTCCGTCTTCAGCTCTATGGAGCCAGGACCCGGGCATGAGCATTTTCAACAGCTCACCTGGATGTGCCCAACAGCCCAAGGTCTGCCAGCAATCCACAGCGGTTGGGGGTCCTGGCTATGGGGTTGTGGAACTGAGTGTCCCCAAGGTGATGCCTGCCACCCCTAAGCTAGGCTCTCCCCCACCTGCCATGGTCCAAACCCAGAGTCCCACCCCTGGAGCTTAGGGCAGAGGCAGGGCCCCGGGGCAGGAGCTACTCACCTCTCTGGCCCGGGGGGCAGTGGGTACACACTACCTCCCTGCTCTCTGGGACAGTCGTGCAGGCTGATTGTCCAGGGCACGGACAGGGCTGGCAGTCATCAGTCTGGCCTGCGAAGGGGTTGCCATAAAAACCTGGCAAGCAGCGCTCACAGGACGGGCCCTCGGTGTGGTGGCCACACATACAGATCCCTGAGGGGCAAGACAAGCACGGGCTTACCACCCTGGGACAGTGGGCATCCTGGCAGGACAGGTTACGGAGCATGTCCAAGGCAGAAGTGGGGTGGGAACCTTCCCAAGGAGGCGGCGGCACGGCCTGGGATGGGGAGTCCAGGCCTGGAGCCGGCCCACCCCGAGTTCACGCCCACCACTGTGTGCCAGTGTGAACCTGGGCAAACCGTCCGACACCCCCGCCTCAGCGTCCTCACCTGCAAAATGGGAGAACGACAGCACTGACCTCAAAGGGTTTCTGGCAGGACTCGGTGAGCCCAGGCATTCAGGGCCCTGCACACGCCCTGGCACGCGTGGTTATGACGCCTGCCATCACTGCTCGTGTGTTCCAAACCCTCCCTGCCCTGCGGGGACACAGCTAGCACGGGCGCTCACGCTGCTTTTCCCTTCCCTTTTCTCTGTGTCCTCTTACCTTCAAGGGACCAAGAGCAACGTGCCCTAAGGGAGACACAGACCCAGGATGCTGGCCTTGACATGACTTTGCAAAGAGGATCCCCTTTCTGGGGTCTGTGGGTACCCAGAGGCCACCTGGTCTCAGAACAGAACCTCACCCCTGCCCTCTGGTTTCTGAAGGTGGAGGCTTCTGCAAACCCCCCTTCTCCAGCCCGATGGCACCCGGTGTCTGCTGAGAGCCTGGGGCGCTTGGGAAGGGAGACCCCACTGCCAGGGCTTGAGTGAGAGGCCTGGCTGAGAAGGGATTAGCCACAACCGCCACCTCCAGAAGGCCCCTACCCAGCCGGGGCCAAGGGAGACAGGGAGAGGAGTGGGAAGCCAGGGGTGGACAAGCACAGCGGGGGTGGCATTCAAGGGCAACTGTCCCTGCCTCGGACAGCACCCACTGGCTCACTGCACCTCCCGGCCTGGGCCGCGGTGGCCACTGCAACCGTTTTGCAGATGAGGATTTGCCCAAACTGAGCAGAATGTCACAGCAGGGCCAGGGGCTCTGCAGGGATGACAATTGGTCCCTTCTCATGAGACCACTGCTTCCTCAATAGGCGCTGCCTGCAGCTCTGTGTGGGGGAGGGTTGTGAAGCCTCATCTGGACTTAGTTGGCACATCTGCCATGGGCACAAGAAGCGGGCACACCTCACGTGCTGTGCATCTGCCCTCCCTGGCCAGGTCTGTTGACTCCCAGACGACTGTCTCTTCAGACAAAAAAAGAGAAAAGGCTGAGCAGACCTTTGCCTTCTCAGAGAGACCGCACCCGGCCCAGGGAGGCAGCGCGCACCCTGGTGTGAGAGGCCGTGGTTGGGGCGAGCCTCTGCGCCTCTACAAGTAGGGCCCAAAGCGGGCAGGGACCAGCCGACCTGCAAGGTGCGGCTCTGCCACCTACTGGCCGTGCAGCCGCCCTGCATCTCAGGTCCCTCCCCTGTGGGATGGGACAGTAAGGGCTCAGGCACCCGCAGGGATTTTTGCAGGAGTCGATGATGTAGTGTATAAAAAGGTGCCTAGCATGTGGAGGAACTTGGTGACATTATTTTATTATTTCCCAACATTCCTGAAAAGTGAGGACTTTCAAATCTGCACTTCCCAGGTAAGACACTAAGGCCCGCCCAGTGAGTGGTGGCTGAGCTTTGGTGCAAGCCAGGTCTGTCTGTTTTCAGAGCCTGGGCATCTCCTGACCTCGACAACCCAGGCGTGTGTACACTGTCATTATCCCCGCTTTACAGAAGAGGGAGCGGGCTCAGGGAGGAACGTGGCCCTCCCAAGTCCACCAGCCGTAGGGTGAGGGTGGCAGGTTTGCAGCTCTCAGCGGACACCTGTGAGCTGCTGTCTCCCCTGTGACCCTCCTGAGAGTCCTCCTGCCATCACCTGCCATGCTAATGCCTGTGCTCTTTCTTACAGGATCCCCTGCATGGCGGGATCCCCTGAGGTCCTTTTCTGGTCCTTCCCAGGAGGAGGAGGGCCAGCCCAGAGAGAGGTGGGCACATGGGTAGACCACCTGCATGAACCCTGGCTCAAGGCTCTCATTGATGCACGCAGAGTCCTTGGCACAGAGCCTGATGCTCCAATAAATGCCAGTTGCCACTTTCATTAAAGTATGAGCTACCCAGGCAGCAGCAGGAGGACAGCTCAGTGACACAATCCCCCACAGCTTGGCCAATACCTTGGAGCTCATGCCAGGCTGACCCTGTTCGGGTCAGTCCTCATCTCGCTATATGGGGTGTAGCCCAGGTGGCCTTTGGATGAGGTGCTGGAAGGCTCACCTGTGTTGGGGTCACAGGTGCCATGCTGGTTACAGGTACAAGGGATGCAGTTGGCATAGGGGCCTCCAAGTGGTGTCTCTCTCTTGTATCCTGGAGCGCAGGATTCACAGAACTGGCCTGTGTACCCCTTGGGACATGAGCAAGTCTCTACCCAGGAGGCTGGTGGGGAAAGCCCTGGCTGGGCCGATGTGAGCTGGACCTCAGTCAGGAACACCTGTCCTGCAGAGCGAGGAGAGAGAGAGGGACAGAGTTCCACACATGTGTCCCCCCAGACCTTCCCATTCACATATGACACAGGCCTACGTAGATAAAGGCAGCCTTTGAACCAATCATAATTTCTCAAAAAACAGTCAAATCAAGGGCAAAGGAGACCAGCTGGCAATTTTCAAAACAAGAAATAGATACAGCTGAGAATTTTATGAAAAGACGTTCACTCTCAAAGGCTATTACAGATATATAGATTTAAATAACCATCCACAATACAGCATAACAACTGTTCACATAGTATTTACATTGTATTAGGTGTCACGAGTAATCTAGAGACGATGCAAAGAATCTAGGTGCGTGTGTGCAGGTTGTATGCAAATACGACACCACTTTATATCAGG
This sequence comes from Galeopterus variegatus, assembly GCF_000696425.1. NCBI lineage: Eukaryota > Metazoa > Chordata > Mammalia > Dermoptera > Cynocephalidae > Galeopterus > Galeopterus variegatus. The sequence goes on from NW_007728962.1 coordinate 190,849, forward strand.
TGGACGACACCGTGCACAACCCCCCGACTGGTAAACATTCTGAAGATCATTTAGAGTGGAGGCAGGGGACATGTGGAACTCACGTGGCCGGCTCAGAACTGGACACCACCTTGGGACAAGGCTTAAGGTCCATTTCTAAAGTGTTAAGTATTGTAAAAGGCATCGAGACTAACGAACTTAACAGTTCAGTAATTTAAATGTTTGTTTATTTTTTTAACAGAAGGGTTTTGATTAAAAAGAAGCTAATTGACTTGGGAAAGTCAGCGAAATTTCCTACCTGCCCGGAAAGTGAACATTTTGTGTTTAAGTAAACTATAATGTGCACATTTTAAAAATAAAGAAATCTGACATTTGACAAAAATGGTGTGGGTGTATGAATACAAATTAGGAGGTTCTGCTTCTGGTAATAGAGTAGGGGAGACTTTCCGCAGAAAACAACTATATATTCTGTGGGCAAAATATGAAAACAACTATCTGTAAACCCTGGGAAGCAACCAGAAGCAAGCAGACAGTGGAGCGGGCCGAGCTTCTCATCAGAGTATAGACGAGGACAGTCCCTCTAAAGGAAAATCTGGGAGCACATATCAAAATTTTAAATGTGCACCCTTTGACCTACATTTCCATTTCTAGGACTCTATCCTAAAGAAATACCTGTACAAAAACACAAAGACCTTTCTATGAGGCTGTCCCCTATTCCCTGCAGCACTATTTGTGATGGTGAAAACTGGAACCTGCTTAAGTGTCTGTCAACAGGGGGACGATTAAAACCCCATGGAGCATCTATACCAGAGAGTCATACCCTGCAGGCACAGAGCACCAACCTTTTCCATGTGTCACGACAAGGAACAATCTCAAAGACATCCTGTCAGCTGAAAAAAGCGAGTTGCAGAATACTGCAGTCAGCCCTCTGTATCCTGCGTTCCACATGTGTGGATTCAACCAACTCAGATTGAAAATATTCAGAAAAAAGAAAGGATGGTTGTGTCTATACTGGACACAAACAGACTTTTTTTCTTGTCATTATTTCCTAAACAATGTGGTATAACAACTATTTACATAACATTTACATTGTATTAGGTGTCACAAGTAATCTAGAGATGACATAAAGTATCCAGGTGCATGTGGGTAGGTTATATGCAGTTACTACACCATTTTATATCAGGCACTTGAGCGTCTGTGGATTTTGGCATCTGTGGGGCAACCTGGACTCAATCCCCCATGGATACCAAGAGATGACTGTACCATGTGATCAAATTTCTATATTAAAAATACAGATGTAAGTACATGTACGCAGAAAGGTTTAGAGAGACATGTTATGTTTTGTTTTGTTTTGTTTTGATGGCTGTCTGATAAGGGGATCTGAACCCTTGACCATGGTGTTACAATACCGTGCTCTAGCCAGCCCCCCAGTTTAGAGAGATATGCTCCAAAACATTATCAGCAGGAAGATGTGTGGGGGTTGGGGTGAGAGAAAGGGTCAACACGCACCTGCCTCTCCAGGGCACCCCAGCACCCAGCACAGGCCTGGCATAAACAAGTGGGTGCCCTGTAATCTCTGTTAACTGAATGTTGAATGGATGACAGATGGAAGCTCTGGAAGCTGCTGGAAAGAGTGAAGACAGAATTCCTGTGGCAAAGAAAGGGCATCTACCCAACAGGAGGAGGTGGGGAATCTCAGCAAAGGGGCTTCAGGGTGCGCTGGTCAGGGGAGGCGGTTGGGGACCACTGGCAAGGATGATGGGGACGGAGGCAATGAAACCACAGCCCCGACAAAGGAAGAAGGGGGAGCTGGGCCAGGAGGGGGCCCTGGGAAAAGCTGACTAAGCCCGATGTTCTCGAAAACCAAAATCCCACTCCCTTTGCAGAAAGCAAATCTGAGGGTGTTTCGGTTGTCAAGATCAAGAGGCAGTGGCCAGGGATGCTGCAGGATGCCCTGGTGTGCACAGAAGCTCCCCACATGACTTTCAATGTCCTGCTGATGCTGCAAGGGCAGAAACCCACCTTTGTCAACACCTGAGCCTAAACCCCAACTTCACTATACACAGACATGGGTATTTCTTTTTTTTTTTTTTTAAAGATGACCAGTAAGGGGATCTTAACCCTTGACTTGGTGTTGTCAGCACCACGCTCTCCCAAGTGAGCCAACCAGCCATCCTCACATAGAGATCCGAACCCAGGGCCTTGGTGTTATTAGCACCACACTCTTCCAAGTGAGCCACGGGCCATCCATGACGTGGGTATTTCTGAACACGTGATGTGCACATGGAATTGTCGGGGGGGGGGGGGGGGGGATGGCGCATGTGTAGGAAACGCAGTGCTTTGTTTTGTTTACAATTTTCCCGACAGTCACTGGTGGGGTTTCGGTCACCACCCTCATTATGTCCTGTTCCACCTGTGGCCCCCTCCGCAGCTTCCCCACTCACAGCGATCTGCCAAATATTCCCATTTAGTTGTGACTTCAAAATGACAAACATAGAGGACTTAAAGAATAAAGGTCAATCATATCAACTGAATGTCTGGAACTCGGTTGATGGCTTCACCCACAGATGGACGGTTGCTCTGCCACAACAAAGCAATGAAACTGAACGGTCAAGGCTAAGTAAACCTTTACAAAGGACCGCACTGACCAAGGTGGGGGAGCTGTGCCACCCGGGCTCACCCTCCCCTGCCCCGTGTGGCCCCCATCCAGGTCCCCTCTCTCTGTGAGGTCCCCCCTCGACGCTCCTCACATAAGTCTACCTGGTTAGTACAGACCCAGCCATGGCTTTTATTCTAGGATTAGCCACACACAACTCTATGCCTGCACTGCCCTGTCCTCCGTGGGTGTAAACAGCTTCTGACCTGCTTGTTTCTCCTAAACCCAAACTGATTGATTACGACAGGGAAGCCCTGACCGCTCTCTTATGTCTTCTGCTGTGGTCACGCCAGAGCACCGACAATTTGAAATTCACATTTTACATCCTTTCCTTTAATGGATTCTGTATATAACAGGATATTATATTAATTTTTAAAAATTGTGTGTAGGTAGGTTATCACTAGGAAGAGGCCAGAGGATAACCATGTCAATCACTAGTGGCCAGGGTAGGAGGTGGGGACATACACCGTCAATGACGGGTGACGTCCTGGCCTCTTCTTTGGGAAGACAGGAAGCCAGACCTGCTCCCAGATGGCTTAGGTGAGATACCGCCAGCGACCAGCAGGGGCGACCTCCCAGGGGAATCCTGGCCTGCCCCTGCAGCCAGCAGGGACCCAGGGCCGCAGTGGGTTCTGCGGAGGTGGAGTGACCACACCCAATGGTTCTTGGCTGCTTCACTGGCCACACACCTGTCCCTTCGAGTTGTCCTTCTCGGGGCCTCACCTGTGCAGTCCCTGAATCTGTCCTCAGCCACCATCCTGCTGCCTTTATGGGTTATATGACCTTGGGCGAGTGTCCTGACCTCTCTGAGCCTCAAATGCCTTCTTGGTAAAATGGGGACAGTAACCACCCAGCTGGGAGGACTTCACACGGCTACGCACGAAGGAGCCCAGCCCAGTCCTGACCCTGGTGAGTGCTTGGTTCTTGGGGCCACGTTGGTATCATTACTGACCGGAAGGGCTTGGGCTTTGGCCGCTGGCCCAGATGTGCAGAGCAGTCAGATTGGCCAGGAGTCGCTGGAAGTGGAAGGAGGGCAGCGGAGGGTCCACGTCCTCGGAGGTCTCCTGCAGCCTGACAGGGAGAAGCGGTCAGAGCAGGAGCCTGACATGGGGCAGGTGGGGCCAGGAACCTGCGATCAGCAGCAGCCCCCCACCACAGGCATTCTGAAGTGTGCCCACCCTAGAGACCACCCTGCCCCTCACCCCCATCTCTCAGGATGGAGGACACTTACAGGAACCTGAGCTGTGCCTGCCCCGGCTGCCGGGCATCCTGGGGGCCAGACAGGCTGGAGGGCCTCAGAGACAGGGCCAGGCCTGCCCCTTCCAGCCTCAGCTGCACAGGCGGTGGGGAGCCCCCGGGGGGGACCCAGAAGGTCAGCGTGAGGGGCTGCCCATAGCTGAACCGCTGGTCTCCCAGGAACTTCTCTGAGGACAAGAGAAGAAGGCTCTGACAGTCTTCATATAGTTAGCTTGATTTTAAAAGTCTCTATTGATTTTGCTGGCAATTAAACACTCAAAAAAGGTAAATCAGGGGCTTCTGCACAGCAGACACCGCGGGTGGCCTGCCCGCACCTCCTCAGCCTGTCCCTCTCGGGCGTGCGACCCTGCTGTCCCACAGGGCCCCACGCCTGGTTGGATGCTCAGCTGTCACCATATGGCCATTCATATCTTTATCCTTGAACTCGGGTTTCATAAGCGAAGTCCACAGGGACAGAGGTCTGTACATGAGCAGGGGAGATATGACAGGCAGGACTGCAGCGCCCTGATGCCCCACAAGCAAGAAGTACCCGTGGACCCACACGTGGGGAGCTACACCTATGACAAAGCGGAGGCGCGGACAGCCCCAGGCCACGCTTCCCATTCGGATCAGAACTCGCTTCGTACTGGGAAAGAAGGAAGTGGCGTTCTGAGAAACACAAACGACCAGGGAGCCCTGTCCTATCCCCTCTCGCTTGCGTTATTTCCCGGGTCCGGCCAGCCACTCATGCTGAACGTCACGCAGAGCAGGAGAGGGGACAGGGCCCGCAGCTTTCTGCCGCTCAGCGTGGCCGTCACCCGGGCCAGCCCAGGCAGCGGCGGGCAGAGCAGGCTCTGGGTAGTGAGCTCGCCCCGCACCGTCCACCGCTCTGGGGAGGACAAAATGCACAAAATGCGCTCCATGTAGGGGCTGTGAAAACAAACTGTGACTTTCTTGAGTCCACACACAAGTTAGATGCTCTGATATTTGCCTTGGAGAAAAAGGTTTTATATTTTAGGGCCTTTAATGGCACTTTCCCCTATTTCCTGAATAAGGGGCTCCACATTTTAATTCTGCAGTGGGCCCCCCAGTTCTTAGCCCGCCCCACCTCAGCCTGGGTGGGCAGTTCCTGAACAGGCTGAAGGTCCCTGCGTCCCTCCGCCCAAGGGCATTTTCTGGCTGAAGAATGTGCTCACCTGTGCAGGGTGCCCTGGGAGTGGGCAGACACCCCCTGCTGCCTCACTCCGCAGCAAGAAGATCCGAGGTGGGTTCTGTGCTGTCCTAGGGTCCCCAGAGGCGGCCCCCAGCAGTAGCCTCAGCAACGCCCTCACCGGCCTTCCTGCTTCCCTATCTCGCTTCCCACCTTCCACATCTTGCATTTTGATCAGGGATCAGATTGCAAATGAGTTTGTACTCACATCCTTGTCTCAGCATGCGCTTTTGGGGGAACCCAAAATAAGACATCTGCACCCCAACTTCAGCCTCCAGAATCAATCACTGGTCATAGTGTGAGTCTCATCCTCCCACCCTTGTCCACGCATTCTGTATGTGAGATGATAAGTGATGGACACTGGATTATACTCTACGTCCTGGCCTGCAGCCCCAGGCCCACGTGGTGCCGTCATCCACCACTGGGCCGGCCAGCCTCCCCCGCTGGACTGTCACAAATCTTTTTTTTTTTTTTTTTGTCTTTTGTCTTTTTCCGTGTCTGGCAACGGATCGCAACCCTCAGTGTTGCCCCCGTACCGGACCGGGGACCGGCAAGGGGATCGCAACCCTCGGTGTTGCCCCCGCGCCTCGCTCAGCCAGTGAGCGGGAACCAGTCCGCATGTGGGATCCGAACCCTCGGGCGGGAGCGCCGCCGCGCTTCCCAAGCGGCGCACTATCCAGTGCGCCACCAGGCCGGCCCAAACTGTCACAAATCTTTACCACTACAAATGCTCCTTCACTCAGGGCCTGCTCTGCACGTCTTTGCCCCTGAGTAAGGACGCCTGCAGCCAGGATACTGCAAGGACACCTGCAGGGTCAAAGGGCGCATGCGTTTTAGCTCTGGGGCAGTCACCAGCCAGCCTGGGGGGTTGTTTCTGTGTCCCTCCTGTGAGCGGTGGGGGTGAAGCCTGACTCCCCTGCCACACCCCCACCTCACAGCCGCCCAGGGGGCCCTGGGAGCAGCCGGGCTGAGTGCGCCAGGAGGGCAGGGCGGCCATCCGTCTCGCTGACTGGTGTGCCAGCACCAGCACAGAACCCAGCAGGCACTTCTTGAATGAATGACTCCTTTTTCTTAAATATGTCGACCGAGTGTGTTTTCTGCTCAAGGGCCTCTGAACTTGGAGCGCCTGCCCCACAAGCGGGCCCAAGGACCCCCACGTCCTAGCTTCCTGGCTGCGGGGCACACAGCTCCTCAGACTGTGACATCACCTCTCTGGCTCCTCTTGGAGAGTGAGGGAAAGGGCAGGACTAGGTCGGGGAACCAGCGGACCCTGAATCTAGCCACAGTAGAGCTAAGAATGGGCTCCGGGCTCCCAGTTTTGGGATTGATAAGTGTGCAGGAGACCAAAGTTCTCCCAGTTGGTGGGGGTTGGTTCAGAATCATCGAGAACTTCCTTCCTCTTGCAGGAACCCCACGGCCCTGGGTGTGGAACGTAGTGGCCTGGCAGGGTAAGATGCTGATGGGAAACGCACAGGGATTGTCTGGGGTGTGACAGTGGCTGTGGCTCCATGGCACTGAAAGAGCCCCACGTGGTGAGGCTGTGACCAAAAAAACGGGGTTTCATCAGATGCCATGGTCTGATGGCAGAATGATGGGCCCCAAAGGCATCCACATCCTAATCCCTAGAATCTGGGAATATACGACCAGGGGGAATTAAGGTTGTTAATCAGCTGACCTTAAGGGAGAGAGGGTATCTTAGATTATGCAGCTGAGTCCAATGTAATCACAAGCGTCCTTAAAAGATGGAAGAGGGAAGGCCGGCCCGGTGGCACACTGCTACAGTGCGCCACTTGGGAGTGCGGCGGCGCTCCCCCCCGAGGTTTCAGATCCCACATACAGACCGGTTCCCGCTCACTGGCTGAGCAAGGTGCGGGCGCAACACTGAGGGTTGCGATACGTTGCTGGACACGAAAAAAAAAAAAAAAAAAAAAAAGATGGAAGAGGGAGGCAGGAGAGCTGGGTCTGTGGGCATATGAGACAGACTCAGCCAGCTCTGAAGGTGGAGGAAGGGGCTGTGAGCCGAGGAATGCGGGCAGCCGCTAGAAGCCAGAAGGGGCAAGGAACGGATTTTCCCTGAAAGCCCCCAGAAAGAACCCAGACCTGCTGACACCTTGATTTAGCCCCACGAGATCCATTTCAGACTTCTGACCTCCAGGTCACTAAGAACAAACCTGTGTTGTTTTCAAGCACTAAGTGTGGCAGTTTGTTATAATAGGACACTAACAGGGACAGTGTACCCCTGCCTGGCAGGTACCTGGTGCTGTGAGCTCCTCCTCATCTTCTGGGCTCAGGAGGACCCCACTTGGGCTCCATCGTGGGGGATGCTTGAGGCCCCCCACACTTCTGGCTTGCCAGCCTTCTGTTCCTAGACAGCAAACACAGACACATTCCATCAGTGTGAGGCCCTGGGGGGTGGCCTCCAGGTGACAGGGCCAGCAGGGTTCTCGGGGTGGGAGGGAGCCCCAGGAGAAGTTAGAAAGCTCAGAGACCCTGCTCTGCTTGGGGCGTGGTCAGACCTCAGGGCCTGCTCTGCTGCTACCGTGGGATTTTGAGCTTAACATGGGAACATGGCCTGGAGATGCCATTGTGGGGGCCTTGGGATATCAGGGCCATCTATAACAATACTGGACCTGACCTCGTCTTCAGGTCCTCAGAGAACCTTCTCACCTGTGACCTCACCAGCCCTGACCTTCCAGGTACATGTGTCATCAGCCCCGCTGCACCCAGGGAGGCCACCTAGTTAGGAAGAGGTCAAGCCAGGACAGGAACCCAGGCCTTCTGGTCCCCAGTTCCAGTTCAGTCCCTCCTCCCTTTGGTGACAGAGCACAGTCCAGTTAACACTGAGCACAAGCCAGCATAAAACAACTGACCTCAAGAGGGCGCTGCCCAGGGGGCAGCTGGGCAACGGGGTGGAAACCAAACACCCGGGGCACCCAAGTGGTGAGGAAGGAGGGATGAAGAAAGGGAACAGAGGTCACAAAGGGGAGGCCTGGGGCTCCTTGGTGCTAGACTAGGTTCTGCCCCTTGCTGGCTGTGTGACTCTGGGCAAGTTACTTGACCTCTCTGAAGCTGGTTCCTCATTTGCAAAATAGGGGCAATGAAGTGCTTATGGCCCAGGTGGCAATTCTCAAAGCTGGTCCGGATCCTCCAGGAGATCCTGAGACCTCTTTCTGGGTGTCCATGAGATCAAACTATCTTACTAACACTAAGATGTTATTTGCATTTTTCCTTCTGTCTCTCTCACGGGTGCACAGGGAGTTTTCCAGAAGCTGCAAGGCCCGTGATATCACAACATACTGCGGGGCAGAGGCCCCTGTGAGAATGAGCGGGCATCTCCTAAGTCAGACCTTAAAGTGATTTGCAAAAATGTGAAACGAACAGCACTCTTCTCAGAAAACGTTGTCTTTTAAAAAGATAGTTCTTTTAGCAGAACTGTGTTATTTATTTTATAACGTAATAGGTTTGCTATGGCTGTTTTAAAATGAGTTAATAAATAAATATTTTAAAATATTTTCTTTTCTTTTTCCTTTTCTAAAAGATGACCGGTAAGGTGATCTAACCCTTGACTTGGTGGTGTCAGCACCACGCTCTCCCAAGTGAGCCGCGGGCTGGCCCTTAAAAAAAGCGTTTTCGTTTCTAATACAGCAAACATCCTATAAACGACCCACATACAGAAAAGCTCTTCAGGGGTCTCCATTATTTTCAAGAACATAAAGGGATCCAGAGACCAAAAAGTTTGAGACCTGCCTGCCGAGGGCGATTGTGAGATAAAAGGAAATGAAGCCACGAAGCGTCAAACCCAGGGCCTGGCTCAAGGGGAGAACAGTTCACGACTCTGTTCTTAGGGTTTGGAAAGTGAGTCTCGCCGACGCGAACGTCCCGGGCGGTCCCAATTGCACGCGCCTCTCGGTCCTGCTGTCTGCGCGGCGTCCAGCAGAGGGCGCGCTGCCCCCGCGTCTAGGGCGCCCCAGAGCCGGATGCCCCTTTCCTGGGGCGGGGGCGGGGGCGCGGGAGGTGGGGGGCGCTCCGTGGGGCTCATCTGGGCCCCATGCAGGCTCTGATTCAGTGCAGAGCTCAGAATTCTGCCGCTTTCCTGCTCTAAAGGTGCGGTTGTGCCACCTGGAGTCAGGGACCTAGACAGAGGGCCTCGGTCTGTCTTAACCAGAGCAAAACTCCGGAGCTGATGAAGCCAGGTGCCAGCGACTAAGTTATGTGACCTCAGGCAAGTGTCCTACCTTTTCTGGGCCTCATCACCTCGTCTGTGAAATGGGAATGAGAGTCCCTACCCACTGGGGACTATGTGAGTTTCCCTGCCTGTAAGGAGATCAGCACAGGGCCGGGCATACAGCAGGTGCTCAATAAGTGGAGGCCAAGAAATGGAGTCTAAATCTCCAGCATTTAGATATGCCAAGGGATGCCAATCTCGACAGGGCATGTGAAAACTCCCCTACAGGATCCAAAGGGTATTTATCACCTGCCCAGCCCTCCAGTCCAGGGAGGGAGCCAAGGGGTCGCTGGTAGGTACTGGGGAGAGGTGATGGCCGCAGGGGAGCCACCCTCTCACACTCAAGCCCACCTAGGCTGTGCGGGTCTGTGGCTCCTCTTCCACAATGGGGCGTGGTGGAGGGGCCACACCCACCCACACCACCAAAGCAGGACCTCCCCAGAGCAGATTTGCCTGGGCTGGGAGCAGGCCCTTGGGGGCGGCTGCAGGGGGTGCTTCTTACCCTGACAGAAGTCGGAGAGGATGTGGCGCTCCTGGAACTGGGCAGCGGCCACACATACCTTGGAGTGGCCGTAGCAGAAGCAGCTGCTGCAGCCGGCTGGGTTGTGGGGCTGCAGGTTAAACATCCCCGGGCGACATCTGGAGTGGAGGCAGGACATGCCCAGGGGGCAAGATGAATCGCTAGGAAGGGGCAGGTCAGGAACCAGCCAGACTCATGGAGTCCAGAATCACTGAGAAACTTTAAAAAATTGTTTTTTTCAGAATTACAGAAGAGTTGCAAAGACAGGAGACAGTTCCCAGTCACCAGCTTTGCTTGATATTGACATCTGACATCACCACCGTCCATGTGTCAAAACTAAGAAGTTAACGTTGTTTAACATTAACCAAATCCAGGCTTTACTAGGATTTCTCCCCTTTTTCCACTAATGTCCTTTTTCTTTTTTTTTTTTTTTCCTTTTTGTCTTTTTTTCAGACCGGGACCGGCAATGGGATCGCAACCCTCGGTGTTGCGCCCGCACCTCGCTCAGCCAGTGAGCGGGAACCGGTCTGTATGTGGGATCCGAACCCTCGGCGGGAGTGCCGCCGCGCTTCCCAAGCGGCGCACTGTAGCAGTGCGCCACCGGGCTGGCCCTAATGTCCTTTTTCTGCTCCAGGATCCCATCTGGAGCAGATCCATGTTGCATCTGTTTGAGTCCTTGGTCTCCTGCAATAGGTAACAACTTCTTAGTCTGTCCTTGTCTGTCATGACCTTGATGCTCTTTGAAAAGCACTGGTCAGGTATTTTTTTTAGAATGCTCTTCAATTTGGGTTGGTTTGTCTGATGTTTTCTCAGGATTAGACAGGGGTGATGTATTTCAGGAAGAAATACACAGAGGCGTAGCACCCATCACATCACAGGGTACAGGAAGCCCACATGACATAGACCCAATGTTAACCTAATTGTTAAAAGAGTCACCAAATCCAGCCCACGCTCAAGTGGAGGGAAATTAAGCTCCACCTCCTGGAGGGGGTTATCAAAGAACTTGTGGACATATGTTAAAACCACCACAGTAATTAATATTTTGAGGGAGATATTTGAGGCAATGCAAATATCCTGCTTCTCCTTAAAGTCCCACCCACCAGCGTCAGCAGTCATCAGCAGCTCGTCTGCAGCCACGTACTACTGTGATGTTCCAGCAGTGGTTTTCTATTTCCCTCATTTACTTTTTGGGATGCTTCTGCAAGGAAGATTTGTCCCCTTGTCCCTGTCTATTTATTTATTCAATCATCTATTTATATCAGTGTGGACTTGTGGATATTTAGTTTATTCTCTGGGTTATAATCCAATACTATTGTTTATTTTGTTGTTCAAGTGGATCCAGCTCTGGGAGGTCTTTCGGTTTGGCTCCTGTCCTTTTGACACGGGCCCCCATCCTGGTTTGGGTTTTTTTTTTTTTTTGATTGGTTCATGTCTGTTTCTGTTTTGAGCACTTCCCTGCTTTCTGGCACTACAAGACACTCTAGGTTCATCTTGTCCTCTCCCTGTCCCAGTGCTAGAAGCAGCCATTTCTCCAAACAGCCCTGGGGAAACGCTTATTACAAATACAGCTTCCTGGTTGGACCCCAGGAGGCTCCGTTTGAGCAGGTGCCACATGGAGGAATCTGATTCATAGGAAGCTGCAATGGCTCCAATGACCAGCAAGCTCAGATGAACACATCTCACCACGCCCTCCCATTTCACAAATGGGGAAACTGAGGCTCAGAGGAGCAGACCCATTCAGGGTCACAAAGCAGTCAGGGTGGAGCTGAGGTTAGATGTGGCTCCCCAACTCTGCCTCCTCACTTGAGGTCTCGGGGTGGGGGCACAGAGTAAAACCCTTCAGAGACAGATGAAGGGGCTGTCTGGGGCTGGCCAAGGTGAGAGTCAAGGCCGGGGCCAGTCACATGGCTTTGGTGCTGCCAAGGGCTTCAGATGTCAGACACAGAGCCAGGAAAAGGAGACAGACTGTACCCGAGGAGGTAAACCCACGTCTGTCTGCCAGCCCCACTGCTGGAGCTCGGAAGCCTCATGAACACGTGAAAGAGGCAGCTGATGGACGGCGTGACTTTGGACAAGTCCCTTTGTCCTGCTGAGCCTCAGAGGCCCATTTGTACCATGATAGAATTGCAAGGACAACTGATCGGCTCAACTCTCAGCTCAACGGGTGAGGGCTTCTCGGAGCAGGGCATTGAGATGGACCCTGAGGTTATGGTAGGGCTCGTGGTCAGGACCACTGTGCCCCATTGGTGATGTCTGCTGTGGGTGGCACACGGGAGGGCTATAGTACGAGTGCCGTGGTTTTGCTATCCCTGGATTAGACAGATGAGTTCTCCTATCCTTTCCAGCTATTTCTTTTCAGGATTTCAAGCTAGGAAAGCAGATGTAATTTCTTGGCGTATGAACCATCAATGGTGGGTGGATCAAGGCGTAAGCACTGCCATAAAGCCTTCAGGTAGGAAAGGTGCAGGGGGACAGGGTTGCCCAGGTCCGTGTGACTGTGTCCCCACTGCTCCTCCACTCTCCAGTATTGGTGCCTCATCAGTGATCCCGGAGGTCACCTGTGGCAGGCTTACTGTCATTGGCTCACCCACCTGTCACACAGGTGGCCTTCCACATTCTCCTTGCAGGGGCAGCGCCCACTGCGGGGGTCACAGGTGCCCAGGCTGCCAGCAGGATTGCAGGTGCAGGGTCTGCCAAAGAGACAGGACAAGGGGAAAAGTGTCCAACGTGCAACTTCAGAGCAGGAATGGCCCATCCTAGTTAGAAATCTCCCTACCCTTTCCTGTTCCCGATACCAGGAGGCAGGCTGACTCAAGAGCCTGCCCCCTGGTTTTACTGTGCCCACCTGGCCAAGGAGGTGACCCATCCACCCACTGCTATAGTGACTCATCTGTCCCCCTGCCCACTTGTCCATCTGTGCATCCTGCCCTCATGGACCCTACAGCCCAGTGCAGATGGATAGACAGGCAGACGTGGAAGTGTGATGCGTGCTGCAGGAGTGCCTGAGAGGCTGTGGCAGCACCGGGGAGGGGCACTGACCCGGCGGGGGCAAGGGGGGCAAGGTGGCAGATGGGAGGGAGGCTTCCTGAGGGAGAGGTGCTCCAGCTGAGAACGAGGAGTGAGTCCGCCAGACAGGCTGGGGAGGCTGGGCGTGGGGGTGGCACAGGCCAAGGTCCCGAGGCCAGAGACCCTGGGGGAGCAGCCAGGTCCCTGTCTAATGGTCAGTTTTGTGCCCAGAAACACCGAGTGTTTTGCAAGGAGTCTGGGACTCCTCCCCACACCCCATCACGCTTCCGCTGCCTTTCAAATACACGAGGAGACTGTCGTTAACCAAAGCCAAGTTCATTTAAAGTGCTTCTGAATTTATAACAGCTTTACTTTCTCTGGTCATTGTGTATTTTCTCAATCAAGTGATGGTAAAGGCGTTAGACCCCTCTTCTGAGCTCCGAACCCCAGCGGCCCCCTGCCCATCTCTCTCCCCGTGGCTGTCCCACGAGGTGCCACAGACTCAGCACACCCGGTCAATGTGCAGCCTCTCCCCGCCCCACTCCCCCTGCATACCCCCCTCCACCCAGATGCCCAAACCCTGAGGGCCAGGCTCCACCCTTCCTCCTCTCCAGCCCCCTGGTCACCACTTCCTGCCAAGTCCACCTTGTGAGGGGCTCTGGAATCTGCCCACTGTCTCCCTCTCCACAGCCAGACGCTCACGCACGCTGCCAAGGTGTTCCTGCTATGGCCTCCGCCCGGCCTCCGACCTTGTCCCCCTGCTGCTTTCCGTCGGTCCAGAGCTCCTCCTGAGCCCTCCAGGGTCCCCTCTTCCTCTCCGCCCCCTCTCGCCCTGCTCAGCTGTGCCAAGCTTCACCTCCTGCTTGCCTCTGAGCCTTTGCTGTGCTCTTCCCCGTCCTGGAACACCTGTCCCTCCCCTCTCCCTGCCAGCCCTCCCTCACCAGGTCTCAAACTAGAACTTGGCGCCTCTTACAGGAAACCTGCCCTCCACCCCGAGACTCAGCACCCTGCCTCATAATTGTCCTCACCTGCAGCCTCCCTCGCTGAGAGAGTGGAACCCAGGCAGGCAGCGGTCACACTTCCAGCCTGTCACAGTAGGCTTGCAGGCGCAGGTGCCCGAGTCATCACACTGGAGGCTCAGGGAGCCTGGGGAGAAAGGGCACAGGGCAGCAGAGGTCGGGATAGGGGTGGGGGGTGGAGAGCTGGGGGGTGGGACCCACTCACCTGCCGGGTGGCAGTCACAGGGCTGGCATGGTGTCCGCTGGTCCCAGTGATAGAAATTCTCCTGGCAGCGCTCACAGTGCGGCCCAGCTGTGTGGTCCCGGCAGTGGTGACAGCGCCCACCGTGGCCCGTGCTGCGGAAGAGCTCCCGGTCAAACGTGCATTCCTCTGAGCGGCCGCTGCAGTTGCAGGCTATGGGCGGGAGGCGGGGGAGGGTGTGTGTGAGCGGCCCTGGCACGTGGTAGGAGAGGAGTCTGTGCCAGGCCTCGCCCTGTGCTGAACAAGCAGGCAGCTCAGGGAAGGATGAGAGCATAGTCCAGGATGGAGTTCAGGCCCGGCTTGATCAAGGATATGCAGACCAACCAACTGATCTTCCAAAACAGGACTCTCTTAAGAGCAAACGGTGCACCGTGAATCCATACACCAAAACAACAGGCATAAAAAGAACCGTTCCAGGCAAACCAGGAGGCAGGGTCACCTGATCATGGGTTACAGAACAACCACCTCCTGGAGTGGCAGTGTGGCTCTCTCCAAAATCTCTCGTGGATTCTCCAAGTCATAACAGTAGTGTGACTCTGGTCCCCAGAGGCTGTGAGATCACTCAGGCATACAGAAAACACAAGTCACCCTCCATTTACTCATTAAATCATTTTTTAAAAAAAGTATGTGTAAAGGGCTGGCCCTGTCTTTGCTCCCCTGGTGAGCCCTGGGGTGCATGTGTGAATGGGGCACGGAGCCGGCTGCTGCACCTGTGCTGCCACAGTGTGATGGAAGCCGAGCAGCCAGCAGGTGACAACACTGCAGGTGCAGCGCTGTGACGGGAGAAGCAGGGGGGCTCTGAGAGCTGATAGGAGGGGACCCTACAACCGTGCTGGGGTCAGCAGGTCTTCCTGGAGGAAGTCACGGCTGTGCTGACTCTGGGCAGGAGGAGTGAGCCAAGCAAAGGAGAGGGGAGTGGGAGTGTCCCCGGCAGGAGGTCAAAGTCTGGAGGGTAAACTGTGGCACGGCCAGAGAAGCAGGAGCTTGTGCTGCGGGTGGGCGCTGAGGCTGCTGCAGGGCGGCGCGACATGTAATGGGCGGGGAAGAGGGGGGACCACGTGCAGGGGGCAGCGTGCCACTCAGGGCCAGTGTGCAGGGGCAGCTGTGAAGTTAGAGGTTGGCAGAGCTTGATCCAGGGAGGCTGGGCCGCCGCAGTCAGTGGACTTCACTTGGAGCAGGGGGAGCCGTGGGAGGTCTGAGCAGGGGATGGATGTGATCGAGTTTGCACATTAGAGAGAGACTTGGAGGCAGGGAGAGCAGGGGACAGGGAGCATCAGCACCCAGAGGAGAAGGACACAAGTT
Source organism: Galeopterus variegatus (assembly GCF_000696425.1). Classification (NCBI taxonomy): domain Eukaryota; kingdom Metazoa; phylum Chordata; class Mammalia; order Dermoptera; family Cynocephalidae; genus Galeopterus; species Galeopterus variegatus. Next base: position 206,243 of record NW_007728962.1, read on the forward strand.
AGATGGGTTGGAGGGACATCAACAGGACAGAATTCAGGGTTCAGGGGCTGCCTGGTTGGGGCTGGGCATGGGGCGAGGAGTCAGGTGTGAAGCCCCAGATTCCAGGCTGGTGACCAGGAGGGCAGAGATGTGACCACAGGGGTGAGGACGTGGCAGGAGAACCAGTCTGGCCTTTCATGTCCCCACCACGGAGTAGCCGCAGGCTTGGAATGTGCAAGCAGCTGGCACTGCTTCCTCAGCCCCAGGAGGACTTCCTGGTGGAGGCAGGCCAGCAAGGGCAGCAGGAACCCATTAGGGTCCTGGCAGACCCCCAGGGCACCGTGTCCCACAGAGCAGGCTGTCTCCTCCCTGCCCCAGCCCTGGTCACCAGTGGCCCAGGCAGTCAGGCCAGCCTGCGTGTGAAGAGGCTCCTCCTGCCAGCAGCCGCAGCGCCAGCGACACACGGAGAGCCTGGAGGCTGTCTGGGGAGACAGGGTGGGCTGGGGGAGGGTGGGAAGCCGGGCAGCAGGCACCAGCTGGGAGGGAAGGCGGGGGACCCCCCTCCCAGCCCCACATCCCTGGAGAAGGTCTGATGGCACCACCCTCTCTCAGCATTTCTCTGAGGTTAGGCGGTCAAAGCCACATCACAGGGAGCCGGGACCTCAAAGACCGCCTGGGGTTCCATGGGGGAGGCTGGGTGGGCAGGTCAGCACCTCCCTGGACGGGGGCAGCCTGGCTTTGATTAGCAGCTGGGGTTGGAGCACTTAAAACAAAGGAGCGAGTGGGGGTCTTCCCAGCTCTCCCCCTATGGCGCCTCTACTGGGTGGGCCCGGCCTGGGGGGCTATTTGTGGGGGGACTGAGGCTTAAATGCACGCCCTTCAGCTCTCCTTCATCTTTGCAGCAGCAGGGGTACCCCGCCCTGTGCACCGGGCCCCCCAGGAGCAGCCCTGCCACGAGGTTTCAGGGGAGTCTGTTTCTCAGCCTGCACCGCCAGCCTCTGGTCCCCGAGGCCCCAGGACACTCACGCAGACACTCGTGGGCAGCCTCTGCTGTGCCCCGGGCCCACGGGCGGTCCTGGAAGAAGGGCAGGCAGCGCTCGCAGTCCGTGCCGGTGGTGTTGTGCTGGCACCGGCAGGTCAGCCGGCCCGCCGCATCCAGGCCGCACTCGCTGGCATGCCCGTTGCATTTGCACCTGGGAAAAGAACACAGAGCAGGGGATCCAGAGACTGGGGGCAGGATAGGCACGGCAGATGAGGGGTTAATCACCGGGTAGCTCCTGCGTAGGGGTGTGAGTCCCTGATTTCCACCACTCAAACATGAGCCTTTGTGGAACCCCTGCTATGTGCCCTGGGGGCAGTGGTGACAGAGGACTGACTGCACTAGACTGTTGTGAGCTCTGTACACGGATAAGCCCATTCTTCTTCGTGAGCTTGTTACTACTCCCGTTGCACAGATGGAGAAACTGAGGCACAGAGGCCCACGGCCGTCAATTAGTAAGTGGTGGCTGCAGAAGACTTTGCCTGGGAGGAGCCCCACCCAGGGAGAAGTCATCGCAGTCTCCCCGGTGGAAGGTGGGCCAGTGGTCCCAGGGGCATGGGCGTGAGGGCCGGGGAGGCCATCTTGTGAAGTTCTGCTTCAGCTGTGTTTACAAGAGCAAGAAAGAGGCTGCCCCATATGGGGGACAGCTCCCAAGTTATCCCAAATCCCCAAAGAGTCTGTGTCTTGAGGCATCCTGGGCCCGTTCCCCATGCCACCCACAGGATCAGGGGACAGGTGCAACCAGGCAGGAACACAGAGGTGTTCAGGGCCACATGGCGTGCTTGGTGGTGCCTGACCCCCTGCGGTCATCACCCCCGTCCCAAGCAACCAGACGAGCTACTTAGACGGCAACCACAGCTTCCAGCTCCCAGCTCTGCTCAGGACCGGCCACGGAGGTGGGAGAGACCGTTATTATCCCCATTTCACAGATGAGGAAACTGAGGCTCAGGCCTCAGAAGTGAAGGACGCTAAGTGGCAGAGCTCAAAGCTGAAGCCTCTCCTCCCCAACTCAGTGCAGACTCTGGGCTCCTGGACACTCCTCTACAGCTATTTGGTGGCTCCCACAAGCCGCGTTCCACCCTCAGCAGGCATTGACAAATCGTTGACCACTGCCAGGGCCCTGGGGCTTTCTCTAATCTGGGGACCCAGGGCACGGGAAAGGCACACAGCACTGCATCCTCACAGGAGCCCAGAGCAGGCAGGGGTGAGGTGGGGACCAGGCAGTATTGCAGTCATTGGTCATTGGGGAGGAGACGAGGGACTGCCCCTGTCCTGAGGGGGTGCTGCCAACACCTCCCCCCACTAGGAAGCCCTCTGACCCATGGAAAGGACAGTGAGATAGATCCCTGGGTCATCCTGGGACCCATTCTGCTGGGCCACCTGTCCCCTGCCTGTGAGCAGCCTTCCCCAGCCAGCTGCCAGTTTCAGGGTGGTCCAGCTCTGGCAGCTGGGACCCAGATGTTCTCTGGCCCAAAGCCCCCTGACGGCAGGTTCTGGAGCTCGCTGCGGTCTGCCATCCTTGGAGGGCCCCCCTCCCAGGTGTGACCTGATTCATAGGTGGGGATGGAAGGGGAAGGAGGAGCAGAGGGGTCCTCACCAACACCCCCAGTGCCCATCGCTCCCAAGCCCCAGCCTTCTGGAGCATGCAGACCCCCGAGTGCAGCAGCGGGGCACGTGCCCCGGCCACCTTCTGAGTGTGAAGCCACCCAAGCGTCCCTCGGTCATGAAAGCCCAGAGTCTGGCTGTCGTCCTCCCTTCCCACTCCCACGGCCCATCACACACACGTCCGGCTGCTTTTCCATCCTGAATAGCTTTCAGACCCTGCTCCCACCTGCCACTGCCTCCCTGGTCCAAGTGACCCTGTCTCTCCCACCCTATCCCTAACGATCGGTGTCTCACTCTCTTATCCCCACTCTGCTGTCAAGGGGTGTTTAAAAATCTGACCCTAGGGCCGGCCCGGTGGCGCACTGGAGAGTGCACCGCTTGGGAGCGCGAGGGTTCGGATCCCATGTGGAGACCGGTTCCCGCTCAATGGCTGAGCGTGGTGCGGGCGCGGCACCGAGGGTTGTGATCCCGTTACCGGTCAGTAAAAAAGACAAAAAAGGAAAAAAAAAAAAAAAATCTGACCCTATTACCTCGCAGGCCACGTCCTTCAACAGCTTCCCATTGACTGTGGATGAGAATGAACTCAGCCACGACACTGACCCTCTTCCGGCCACACTGCGCCCTCCCCATCCCCGCTGTCCACTGCAGCCACACCGACCTTCCTCCTCGTCCCTCCCCAGGCCTCGGCCGTCTGCAGAGCCCTGGCCTCTGGCGCGCCCCCTCCCTGCCTCGCCCATCCTTGCTACTCTGGTGCGCACTGACGCGTTCACTGGGGGAGCGACCAGATCAGATCTGCCACCCCATGTGATTGGGGAGGGACACATCTGTCCTCTCTACTTTCAAAGAAGGAACCTGAGAAATGCTTATGCGGGAGACATTCTTTGTGTCTCCCCCCGGCTCCACAACCCTCCTGGAGCTCCAGCACCCGGAGGCTGCACGCAAGACGGGCCCTGGGATGTGGAGCAGAGAGGGTCGAGCCGCTGCCTCCTGGGCAGGCCCTGCTCTTGGAGAGGACAGATGTCGGAGGAGAAAAAGACCAACCACAACCTGTACTGACTGATGCCCAGGGGCCAGGGGGCCAGATGGCAGGGCACCTCCTTCTGGGGCAGGGAGGTGACATTTCCCTCCAAGGGCAGGGACCTCCAGGCTGAGGGAACAGCAGGCACCAAGACCCAGCGGGTCCGGCACGTGTGCATAGCTGGTGTGGTGGGAACAGCTGAGGCGGGCTGCCCAGGGGGAGGGGCCCCAGGCAGGATGCAGCCGGGCCAAGGACCCAGAGGCTGCTTCCTCTCTGCACCCCTGGACGCTGCAAATGGCTTCCTCACCCCTCCACAGAGCGACGTGGTGACTCCTCTGCGGCAGCCACCTTCTGCACCAGCACCTGGGGCCCGGCTTCCCTCCTGCCTTCCCTCTGGGACCCAGCGTCCTGGTTCTGCCTACCTGCCACCCACGGAGAGGTCAGACACTGCATAGTAGTAGGACTGGAGCACCTTGGGGTCCTTGAAGATGTCGTCCCCGAATGTGTTGAGCCGGTCTAGAGAGACGAGGAGCTCAGTGCTGGTGACCCACTCCTGGGAGAGGGAAGGGGACGCCATCAGCAGGTTCTTGAGGATTCATTCCCAGCCACCCTGGGGGGCTCCTGGGACAAAGGGGCAGCTAAGCTCAGACAAATTCTGAAGACACCACAGAAATAAAGAGCCTGTGCTTTGGGGTCATGCCAACCTGGGTGCCCCACTCACCAGCTGTGCAACTACTCAGCATCTAGAGCCTCCACTTTCCCATCTGTGAAATGGAACAAGGGTAGCACCTCCCCCACTCCACGAGGGTGTCTGGAGGAGGATGGCCCATGTCAGTAGCTGGGCATGAGGCTGGCACATGCTCAGGAAGCAGTAGAGGTGCTGGGGTTGGGGACCCTGTTGTGGGGGTCACCCGCATTTTCCCAGCGGCTCATTCTGGAGGTCAGCTGAGGGATAATATGCCCCGGCGACCTTCTACCCCACTCGGCCGGGGCTGGCATGGGGCAGGCCCTAGGTTTCTCGGCTTCTCACATGCCAAGGATCAGGCTCCCATGGACACGTCACCTGTTCCCGGTGACATCTCTCCCATGACAACGTAAGCCCCACGAGAGCAGGGACTCGGGGCCCTTTGTTCTCGCTGCGTCCCCAGCCTCCCACTCTGCCTGGCACAGAGCAGGCACTCGACAAATACTTGCTGATGGCAGAATGAACAGCTTCCCCACGGAAGAGCGTGGTGGGGAGTGGGGGAAACCCATGTGAAGACTGACATTTTCATCTGCCTGCTGCTATAATCAGAGGTAGCTCCGGCTGAATATTAATCAGCATTTTAATTCAGCCCAGGAGCCCCTGGTACGGCAATCAGGCCCTTCGGTACAGACAATGAGCTCCCGGCAGTCTGTCTTCTAGCCCCAGCATGACTCAGGCCAGTGGCCTCTCCTGCTCCCCCTGAGCTGAGCAACTCAAGGGCCACTGCCTGGGACCCAGGGCCTCTGCCTGGGGATGCTTCGGCCGGGGAGAGGCGTCCAGCACCAGAAAACTTACATGGGAACCTCAGCACTATGCTAAGTTTGTGCTTGAGTTTGCAGGTCCCCGTCACTCCCTGAGTCACCCATGGCTGCATTTCTCAAATGCAATGTGCATTCAGGGATCTCATTAAAGTGCAGCTTCACATTCAGAGGTCGGGGCCAGGGCTGGGGAATCTGCATTTCTAGCAAGTGCCCTGGTGATGCTGATGTTGCTGGTCCCTGGAGTGGCAGAGGGGCAGGGAGCCACGGGCCTGGGCTGGGGAACCCAGCAGTGCAAGCCAAAGGCTCTGAGACTCTTTCCTTTCTCCAGGAAAAGTGCCACCCAGAGAACTCAAACCAGCCGATGTCAGAGTTGGAAGGTGCAGCAGCTGCTGACATTTGTGAGATCAGGGCTCAGGTCCTCACAATAACGCTACGAGTAGGGTTATTATCCCCACTTACAGATGAGGCTCAGAGAGGGTAAGCATTCCAAGTTGCACAGCTGGTGCATGGCAGAGCTGGGATTCAGGTCTATCTGACTGCAGGGTCCAAGCTTTAACTACTAGGCTAGCCTGCCTTCCTGCATCTACCCCAGCACCCTCATCATACCAGCGGGGCCCAGAGAGAGTAATGACCTGCCCATCAGTGGCCCTCCTCTGGGTTCCTGCATCCGTGTTCTGGCCTGTAACCTGCTCCCTCAGTCTGCAAAGTCAATGGCAGTAAAGGAACAGGGTTGAAGTCTCTGAGACACAGGACGGGAGCCGGGAGAGAGGGGGATTTGTTCCCTTAGCCCAGATTGTAGAGGGCACTCCTTGATTCCTTGAAGATCATTTTGGGGCAAACCAAAGCCTCTCTGTACCCAGGTGATGGGCTTTTGCACTTGCAGTGGCTCCAGCCAAGACCACCAGTGGGTTCTGGGTTTGGTGTTGGACAGATCCCGGATGCAGCCCATGGCGTTAAGGAGAAGCAGGAGGCGGACAGCTTCGGCTCCTGGTCTACGTGGGCTCCAGCACCACTCAGCTCTGGTGGCCTGGCTCTGCAACAGCCTGCTCCCCAAGGGCGGAGGGCCCCACGACCCACAGCCTCATGGACACATCCTTCTTTACCTCCCACCCCAACGTGCTCCATGTCCTCTGAGAAAGGACGTGTGCCCCAGATGTGTCTCGAGGCGGGGACGAGTAGAAAAGGTCAAGGTGAACTTGCCTTTGCTCAGCCTTCTCTGACCTTGGCTTCTGCCTAGGAGCAGCAGGGGGGACGTTTCTGAAAAGGTCACTTCTCCAACAGGCACAGTGTCCAGAACACACGAGGCAACAAATCAGGAAATCTGTGACTGTCAAGGATCTCCACCTAAGCTTCTGCCAGGTGACAGCTGCCCGCAGCAGGTCGGGGCAGAGCCTGGCCCTTTCTGCCTGTCTGCATCTGACCTCGGCTGCTGTTTTCTTTTCCTTTCTTTCTTTTTTTTTTTGTGGCTGGGAGACACGGGGATCTGAACCCATTACCTTGGGGTTATAAGGCTGTGCTCTAACCAACTGAGCTAACCGGCCAGCCGTGGCTGGTGTTTTCTAATGTACAGAGCTTGGAGCCCCGCAGAGAATAGATTGAAATCAAGATGACGACATGTGGACATTTTTGATGAGACAGGCAGGGCACGGGCGTCTGGAGATGTGATTATCTGTGGTAAAGCATTCACTTTGTCCAAAGAGAGGTTTGGCCCTTTACCCCTGGCTCCTTGGAAGTGACCACTAAGCCCCTGGAATGTCCTGCCTGATACGAGTGTCTTCTCTTGGGCCACGCCAGCGAGTCTACACTGACAATGTGATTTATGACAGGGGCCTGGGCCACACGGTATCGGCTTGATCTCTGGAGGGGCTGGAGACTAAGGTCAGCCATGCAGGCGTTGGCCCTGTCTAAGTGGCCAGCCTCCAGTAAAAACCCCAGACTCCAAAAGGCTCAGGCGGGTTTCCCTGTTGACAATACTCTGCGCATATTGTCACCCACTGTTGCTGGGAGAAATAAATGCTGTCCCCCTGACTCCCTGGGAGAGGACGGCTTCTCTCCCAGACCCTGTGCCATGCGCCTCTCCCTTTTGCTGATTTCAACCTGTACCCTTTCAATGTAATAAATCATAACCGTGAGTACGGCAGCTTTTCTGGGCTCTTTGAGTCCTTGTAGTGGATCATTGAAACTGAGGGTGTTCTCGAGGACCCCCAAACCAGCAGCCTCCATGTCTCCTTGTGCTGCGCAGCGCGGGCAGGACACAACTTCTTTTGGACCTCAGTGTCTCCTCTGGAAACAAACAGGATTCTAACCCCAGCCCCCTTGCTACCCCAGATAGGCTAAGGAGATGCTCTGAAAGTCTCGACGGAAGGAGATGGCAGTTTGATGCGTCGGAGGCCTGTCCGAACCCAGGGAGATGGACTAGAGAGCTGTCCGGGGCCCGGCAATGTCAGGAAGACCTGCACATCTGCAGCTGAGTGGCCACTGACACGCAGGCATGTGGACATATATGCGGGCCACAAACTTAGGTGTAGACCCATGTGGGCTGAGCTGGAGGGACCTAAATGGACAGATAGAGCCACAGGCCGGCTGCTCTCTCTGCCACAGGACAAGATAGGAGAGCTGCCGTGAACACTCACCTTCAGAGCGTGACTGAACACTTGCTACATGCCACGCTCTGTCCTGGACACTTACACACATCACCACTACCCCATAGCAGCACTCTCCAAGGTGGCAGCCATAGCCACATGTGGCTATTTAATTTAAAATTTATTAAAATGACATAAAACTAAAATTCAGCTCCTAAGTGGCATTAGTCACACTGAAGTACTCCAGAGTCACACGTGGCTAGTGGCTGCCACACTGGGCGGTGCAGCTGGAGACCATGTCCAACATCTCAGGAGGTTCTGTTGGGCAGGGCTGCCTTAGAACCCAGGACTCTGACTCCAAAGCTCATGTTCTTGGCACTTTTCCCCATTTTATCCTGTAAAAGCCCTTGGGGCAGACCCTGTTATCAGTTTACAGGGGGAGGAAGCGAAGCCCCACAGCAGACAGTTCCAGAAGGAGAACCAGCTGGGGGTCTGCACACACTCACGTTCTGGCCGGGGCCCTCCCACCAACTCATGCACGCCCCTGGAAGATCCCTTCCCCACTCCAGGCCTCAGGTGCCCACCCACACAGGGAAGGGGCCAGATGGATTGGTGGCTGTCACATGGCTCCTGGGAGACACAGGGCTCTGCCCAGGAGGCAAGGGAGGGGACACCTCTGGTGGACCGAGCAGCCCCTCTATCTATTTCATTATCCGGCATCCACAAAAGATTTAGACGCAACAAAGGTCTCTGCAGTGTAAAGTCTGAAAACCACAGGGTCCTGCCACTGCGACTCTCCTGCTGTCCCCCTGACCCCCGCATCCCACCTGCAGCCCGGTCCCGACCCCCGAGCCACTCTCCTCTCTGACCTGCAGCCCAGGGCTGTCCTCGAAGTTGTAGGCGCTGGGCCGGCCCTCCAGGGTGGAGAAGGCCACGTTGCCACCGCTCAGCGGGGAGATGTCGCTGAACTCGGAGGTGCAGAAGGCCACGCGCTCGTCCTGGCCGGGGTGCAGGTACTGGCCCTCGGGCCGGCCGTAGGTCTTCTGGCAGGAGGCGCTGTAGAACTGGTAGGGCTCCCACGGGCCGCCCGCGTGGCTGCGCTTGTAGATAGCGAAGCTCTCTGGGCGGCTGGTGTGGAACTTCAGCCTCACGTAGGTGATCTCGTAAGCCTTTCCTGCAGCCAGGAGGATGTGGACCCATGTTACAGAAGGGAAGGGACACTTGGAATCCTCGTCCAGGGGCAACAGAGTGGCTGCATGCATGCACTGTCTTGATTGGATCGTTAGAGGCTCTCTGGGGTGGGAGAAACTGGCAGGCTCCCCCGGTATTGGCTAGTTCTCATCTCGGTCAACTCACCTCCCTGCACAGGAATCTGCATTGTAACACCCCTGATAGGCAACCATCTCTTTTTGCTCCAATATCTCCAGCAGTGGGATGTGGCCACATCCTGAAACAGCCTGCTCTACCATTAGAAAGTTATTTCTTTTACTATCCCCTAACAAAGCCAACCCTGCCACCTGTGCCTTTGGTCTCATGCCTTTGCAGTGACTAAAGACCCCTGTTCCATTCCCTTCTAATCCTAACAAAATCCTCCCTGGACCCCTCACTTCCTCCAGCTTGTACCTAACTTCTCTTCTGATCCAAACTTCCCAAGAGAGGTCTAGATCCGCTGGGTCCGTGGCCTCATCTCTCAACTCAACCCACTGTGATTCAGCTTCTCTGGGCCACTCCATGGAAACTGCTCTTGCAAAGTCACCTCACCCCCAGCCCCTCATGGCCACAGCCAGGGGACCCTGCCTTACCTTCTTTCCTGGGCCTCTGAGCATTTCCATCACCTCAAAAGACCCCTGCCCCAGGCCTCTGTGCAGCCCGCCCTCCTGGCCCTCCTTCCTGGGTCTGCTCCTGGGCTCCTCTTCCTCGCCCTTCCTGGAGGGGCCTCTCTACTCACTCCCCCACCCCCCAGCGGCCTCTCCTGTCCCCTGCCTTCAGCCCCACTCCCCTCCCCCATGCTGCTGTCACCGCTCTGGGGGCCTTTGCACTTTCGGCACCTCCACTCTACCCAGCTGCCGCCACCATGCTCCAGGAGCGCACACAACAACAAACCAGACGTATCACAATGACTCAGTTGCGCTGGGAGACCGGGGATAGAAAGGGTGGCTGTGGGTGGGAAGCAGGGTGGGCAGGAAGGACGGGGTCCCTAATTCCTCCTCTTCCCTCACAGGATGCCAACAAGTGATGCCTCAGAACAGAAAAATTTGGCTATACGAGCACCCCACTGGGAGATATGGAGGCAACAGGGGACAGAAACAGCTCATGGAGTGCAGCGTGGCTGCTTCTGTGTGGGGGGCTTTGGGAGGGAGGCTGGGGTGGGCGAGCGGGGGTAGCTCCTGCTGCCTTCCACAGTTGGCCCTGAGGAAGTATTTGACTTCTAAACTCACTGCATATATGACTTCAGCAACAAGGAAATAAAGGGTGAATTTTAAAAGGCAATTTCCCGGCCGAGCCCGTGGTGCACTCGGGAGAGTGCGGCGCTTGGAGCACAGCAGCGCTCCCGCCGCAGGTTTGGATCCTATATAGGGATGGCCGGCGCGGTGCGGCCGGTCTCAAAAAGGACAAAAAAAAAAAAGGCAATTTCCATGCTGGCTTAAATACCACCCCCCATTTAGGACTCCACTCGGGGACCCCCTCCTCACAGAAGCTTTCTTTTAGCCTAAGCCCACCCCACATCCTCCCCGAGTTGCAGGGGAGCCTCTTATAACATAACACCCCACTGTTGGGCCAGCTTCCTGTATGCAGCTCATCACACAGGGTCACTGCTCCTCAGTCGGCTTCCTTTGAGAGACAAAGAGCCTCCCCACCAGCGCCTGGCTTTTCTTTTTCATCTTTGCCACCCCAGCACCTAGCAAAGTGTCTGACACGTGGCAGGCATTCACCGAGTGTTTATGCACAAATGAATGAATGAACCAATGACCAATGGAGGGAGCCCTTGCTGTAAGTTCTATCATTAGCAGTAGACTCCAAGTCCCCAGAGCCTACTCCCCCCACCCAGGGTCTGCTTTCTTCTCTCCAGCCCACGCTGTGGCCACCTCTGTCACCGACCATAATCTTCCTTAGGTACCAAAGAGAAATCACCTTAGTCCTCTGCTTTAACATCTTGGCTCTATGTAAGAGCCAAACCTACAAAACTCCTAGCAGAAAATAAAGGAGCAAATCTCTGTGGCTTGGGGTTAGACAAAGACTTCTTAGATATGACACCCAAAGCACATGTGACCAAAGACAAAATAGATAAGCTGGACTTAATCAAAACCAGAGCTTTTGCCCTTCAAATAACACCACTGAAATATGAAAAGGTAACTCACAGAACGGGGTACAATATTTGCAAATCATATATCTGGTGATGGGCTTGTATCTAGAATATACAAAGAATTCTTACAACTCAATCGTAAAAAGACAAACAACCCAATTAAAATACAGCAAAGGATGTGAATAGACATTTCTCCAAAGAAGATACACGAATGTTCAGCAGGCACATGAAAACGTGCTCAACATCATTAGCCATCAGGGAAATCAAAATCAAAACCATAATGAGATACCATTTTGCACCCACTAGGATGACTGTCATCAAGAAGACAGATACTAACAAGTGTTGGTGGCTGTGGAGAAGTTGGGACCCTCACACGCTGCTGGTGGGAACATGAAATGGTGCAGTCACTTTGGGAAACAGCCTGGCAGTTCCTCAAAATATTAAAACATACCCCATACCAGCCAGCAGCCCCCCCAAAATGTTAAACATACTCGAGTTACCATATGACCCAGCAATTCCACTCCTAGGTATATGCTCAAGAGAAGTAAAAACATATGTCCACACATGTGAATGTTCACAGCAGCGTTGTTCATAACAGCCAAAGAGCGGACACAACACAAATGTCTGTCAACCGATGAATGAATGAATAAAATGTGGTGTGTCATATCATGTGTCATAGGTATCATGTCATGGGGTGTGACCAAGCAATAAAAGGAATGAAGTACTGACACGTGATACCATGTGGCTGGACCTTAAAAACTTTGTGCTAAATGAAAGGAGCTAGTCACAAAAGACCACAGATTGTATGATGCCACTTACATGAAATGTCCAGAATAGGCAAATCTGCAAAGACGGAAAGTACATTAGTGGTTGTTGGGGGCTGGGAGTCAGGATGGGGATCTGGGGGGACATGGGAAGTGACTGCCAACGGGGACAGAGTTTCTTTCAGGGGTGATGAAAATATTCTAAAATTGTGGTGATGAGTGCACAACTCTGTGAATATACTAAAACCACTGGACCGTACACTTTGAATGGGTAAGTTGTATGGTATGTGAATTATATCTCCATAAAGCTATTTACAAATTACAAATATATACATATTTACACACATACATATATATATCCAGTTATGTGTCGCTTAACAACTGCGGTATGTTCTGAGAAATGCATCAGACGATTTGGTTGTGCGAACATCATAGAGTTACTTACACAAACCTAGATGGTGTAGCCTGCTACACAGCTAGACTGTATGGAACAGGCACCATGATCTTGTGAGACCACCATCGTATATGCAGCTGTTGATGACTGTGACATCGCTATGCAGGGGATGACTGTGTGTGTGTGTGTGTTCGTGTGTTTACACAAGGGTACTTCAAAAAGTTTGTAGAAGGGGCAGCCCGTGGCTCACTGGCTGAGCGTGGTGCTGACAACACCAAGTCAAGGACTAAGATCCCCTTACCGGTCATCTTTAAAAAAAAAAGTTTTTAGAAAAATAGAATTAAAAGATAATACAAATCTTTCCATGGAGTTTTTGAAGTCATACACATATATAATTGGATCTCACTTCCCTTCATTAAGGTTACTATCAAAAAACCAGAAACTCGGGGCCAGCCCGGTGGCGCACTGGAGAGTGCGTAGCTTGGGAGTGTGGTGGCGCTCCCGCCGAGGGTTCGGATCCCATGTGGAGACCGGTTCCTGCTCACTGGCTGAGCGCGGTGCGGGCGCAACACCGAGGGTTGCAATCCCATTGCCAGTCCCCGGTACGGGCGCGACACCAAGGGTTGCGATCCCGTTACCGGTCAGTAAAAAAGACAAAAAGGAAAAAAAAAAACCCAGAAACTAATAAGTGTTGGTAAGGACGTAGAGAAATTGAACACATGTACACTGTTGTTGGGAATATAAAATGGTGTAGCTGCTGTGGAAAACGGCTTGGTGGTGCCTCAAAAAACTAAACATAGAATTACCATATGATCCAGCACCTCCACTTCTGGGTGTACACCCAAAAGCACTGAAAGCAGGGCCTCGAAGAGATGTCTGCACACCGTGTTCACAGCAGCACTATTCCCAGTAGCTAACATGCACGCCACCCACGTGTCCGTCGATGGAGGAGTGGGTAAACACCACGTGTACACACACAATGGAATATCACTCAGCTTAGAAAGGAAGGAAATTTTGACACACACTACAATATGGATGAACCTTGAGGACATGATGCTAAGTGAAAGAAGCCAGTCACAAAAAGACTAATACTGTAGGATTCTACTTACATGTGGTACCTAGAATAGCCAAATTCATAGAGATAGAACATGGAATGGTGGCTGCCAGGAGCTGGGAGAGGGGAACGGGGAGTTGGTGTTGCATGGGGACAGAGTTTCAGTTTGGGAAGATGGAAACAATTCTGGAGACGGACGGTGGCGAGGGCTGCACAGCAACGTGAATGTACTTAATGCCACCGAACTGTGCACTTAACATGGTTAAGATGGTGAACGTTATGTGTATTTTACCACAATAACAAGAATTTGGGGAAAAATATATTTTGGCCCTTTGGGAAGGCAGTTTGGTGACATGAATGAAGAGTCACAAGAATATTCCTGGCCTTTGGCAAAGAAAACCTACTTCTGGAATCCAAGCGAGGAGAGGATCCTACATGCATGAAAACATTCATCGCGGCATTTTTTTATAGAAGGGAAAAACTGGAACCATAAGGGGAAAGTTAAGTAAACAGTAGGACATAAATTTGCACAATGGTTGACACCATTGAATCAGTGACAGAGCGTCTGTAACGCACAGAGGAAGCTGAAGCCAAAATGTTGGGTTAAGAAAGACAAGACAGCAGAATCATCAGATTTCTACTTAAAGATCCCCAAAGAACCGGCAAAAAAGACGTCAAACTGGTAAGCGTGTGTGTTTGTCTTCAGGACATTAGTGACTCTTCTTCCTTTTTTCAGTTTTATTGCATTTTTCCAATTTTCTTTCCTGAAGCTTGTTCTAATTTAAAAATGGGAGAAAACACATTTTTACAAAAATTTTTGAAAAGCAACCGCCTTGCCACGTTCCGTTTTAACATGTTTTTCAAAGTTCCGTTGTGGCACAGCTTGGCACAAAAACTCCGAGTCCCTTCAAAGCAAGCGTGTGTAGCAATCACAGGCAGTGTCTGCTACGCGCAGCCTTCAGGCCTCGGGACCAGGCAGGGGTCAGCCCAGACGTGCGTCCACCGAAGGCGCTGTGCGGAGCCCGCTGCAGGCCGCCTGCCCAGACTCCTCAGTAAACACCGAGCAGCCAGACACCTCTCGGGAGGGGAGCTTGGAGCCACTTAAAAGGTAGCTGGCAGCTAGAAGCGCGATCGGAAAAAAGCAGTCACTGGGATTTCATGCAAACAAGCAACATCACGCGCTAGGAAACATCAGGGCTCCTCCTGCCCTGCCAAGCCAGGAGGTGAGAGAAGACACCACAGCAGCATCACAGAGACACGGCGGGACTTTTTGTTACAAGAGTTAATTAGAAGGACCAAGAAAACAACTTAATCTGTGCTTTGAGATGAAAAGGTTTCTGCCCAAAGCAACCGAAAGGCTGGGAAATAAAACAGCCCCAAGATCCTCTAAATGGCATAAGAATTTAGTTTGCAGCCCCAACCCAGACACTTGCAAGCTCCAGGGCCCAAGCAGGCTTCCAAGTGATTGAGATAGGTGTGTTCGTGTTGGGAAAGCTGGACCAAAATGTCATTCCCAACTGTTAACTGGGGGTGACACTGCTTGGGAACACATGGCCCCCCTTACCTCCAGGCTGCCCAGTATGCTGTTCCCCTGCCTGGAATGCTGTTCCCCCTGCTCCACACCTGGCTGGCTCCCATGCATCCCTGCTCATCCCACGGGGCTTAGCGGACTGAGCACACGCTCCAGCCTCACTCCTCCCACCTCTCCACGCTCCTGTCACCCTGAACTGCAGGCTCCACCACGAGGCAGCCACAGCCCTGCCAACACCCAGCCGGGTGTGGAATGCCCTCCTCCCCGCCTCCCCTGGCTAATTGGCCACTCATCCTTGGATCCATGGGTTTGGGTGCCTTGCTGACACTCCCCCAGCCTCCCTGGGCTTCTTCATCCTGTTCTATGAAAACCTACCATCTCTCCCACTAGTCTGTGACCCCCTCGGGGGCAGGTGCCATGAATCCTTACAGCTGAGCACAGCGCGTGGCACATAGTAAGTCCTCAATAAATGCTTACCGGATGAGTGAGTAATGACAAAGCATGATTTATGCCTTCAAAGAGTTTCTAACCCAGTGAGAGAGTTGAGACAGGCAGGCAGGCCTGACTATATGCCTAACACTGTCCCAACTGTGCCTACAAGTCATGATCCTCAAATGAGTCTCTAACAACAGCAGCCAGTATTTCGCACCTACTATGTGCCAGGGACCTTGCTATGTGCTTTATGCACACTGCATACCTGAGATCCTCAAACAGTTCCATCACTATTTGTGTCGTACTAATGAGGAGCCTGAGGCTCAGCAAGGAGAAGAGACTCCACCAATAGCCCGTGGAAAATAGCTGAGTCTGTACGTGACTGCAGCCCCCAAAGTTGCTGCCTGGAACCAGGCTACCCTCCCACTGGGGCTCTGTGGGTTCCCCGGGCGAAGGGCTGCCCAGGAAGGGGGTGCTGGTGCCCACGCAGACACAGAGGGTCCACCCGCCCCCTCCTATCCTCCGGCTGGCTGACCCATTATATGGGTGCAGCAGAGGCCCCCAAGGCCAAGCACCAGGAGTGCCAAGCCATGTCCTCTCCAGACAGCTGGGACATAAAGCCCATCAAAAATGACACTGGGACAGTCATAAATCCAAGCCAGCCCACATCCGGCACTGACCAAGCAGAATGAGCTCGGAACGGAGAGTCTTATTTTGGGAAAATAGAAACAAAACAAAGCCTTTTAATCGGAGCCATCTGGGGAGCCACGGCCTGGGGCTGGGAAGAGGAGCTGGGAACGTGTGGGCGAGGCTGCCCTGCCCAGCGTGGGCATTAGAACCAGGCGGGAGTGCTGCTCCCAGACTGTGGGGGGATCACAGCAAGGTCCCTGAGTCCCATCGTCCGGCTGCCCACTGTTCCTTACTTCCTCTGTCCTAGCTCTTGGCAATTCTGGGCATGGTAGATCCCTGTGAAGAGCTGGGGATTCCCCATGACCATGATGCCAGACACAAGAGCCTGGATGAAATGGGGCTGGATCCATCACAGCCCTCCCATCTTTGAATGAATTCTGAGCCCTTAATATGAATCGGGATTGGTAAGTCAGTTGTCTAACCCGGTGTTTAACAGGTTTTGCCTGATTAATGATTGCCTAGGGCTTTGTGTTAAGAAGGATTCTGAGGTCCAGTCAGAGCTGAGCCATGACTGGAGTGTACAAACTACAAGTGTGCAAAGAGTTGGCGGGGCACTGAGTACCACTGCAACAAGTCAGGGAACAGACAAGGAGCTGAAGGGATGATGGAGAGGAGGACAAACACCAAGAACATTCTGAGAATGGTCCAGCTATCTGGTGAATGCTGAAGGCACAGGGCTGAGGAGGGAGCTGATTCACGAGTTTCTTGCTTCCATGTATAGGGAGACCAGGGGAGGAAGAAGGATGCCTTGACTTTGCTTTTTTGTTTTTAATATGTATAACACAAAATTTACGATTTTAACCATTTTAAGTGCACAGTTCAGTGGCCTTAAGGACATTCACACTGTTGCACAACCACCACCCCCACCCCATCTGTCTCTGGAACTTTTCCTGAAAGTTCAGAACTGAAACTCTGTCCCCGTTAAAGAGTAACTCCACATTCCCCTCCCCCAGCCCCTGGCAGCCACTGTTCCACTTTGTGTCTCCATGAATCCGACTCCTCTAGGGACCTCATACAAGTGGAATCATACAGTATTTGTCCTTTTGTGTCTGGCTTACTTCACCTAGCATAGTGCCCCAGCGTCCGTCATGTTGTAGCACGTGTCAGCACGTCCTTCCTTGCCAAGGCTGAACAAGCGCCCACTGTACGCACGCACTGATTTTGCTCATGCATTCACCTGTCAGTGAACCCCTGGGTGCCTCCACCTTCTGATTATTGAGAATAACGCTGCTATGAACGCAGGTGCCTTTACTTTTGGACTCTAAGTATGAGGCCCTTGTATGACATCCAAGGGCTGGTAGACATTCAGGAGGCTGGTGAAATTACCCTGTCAAGGGCTCAGGTGGGAGACTGGGCCAGGGCGAGTGGACCGCAATTCCAACAGGCAAACCCAGGATGTGAGATGGGGCGAGTGCACACCTGATGGGAGGGCTGGCCCGGGGAGGGAGGCAGGTGAAGGGCCTGGAGCCCTGGAGTGAGCAGGAGCAGGGCAGAGCCAGGAGGAAGGCTGGCGCTGCTGGGAACCCACGGCTGGGGAGCGTGTGCGCACCTGGAGAGCCGGGAGTCATTCCCGCATGCATCCCTCACTCACTCCCTTGTCCAGGAGAGGAAGATCGGTGAGGTCTTGCAGCTGAGGTTCACAGCCCAGCTCCACCACTTCCCAGCTCTGGGGCCTTGGGTTAACTGGGCAAATGACTTGAATGTAGTGCCTCAGTTTCTCTGTTTGCAAAACGGGCATAACAATAATGGACTAAATCGGCAAATGCCTGCAAAGCACTTAGGACAGTCCCAGGCATGCAGCACGCGCACAATTAAGTTTTAGCTGTTATTCCATTCATTCGTCCGACCAACATTTACCCAGCACCCCTGTGCCGCGGGCCCTGTGCTGGGCGCTGGGGTACAGCTGTGAAAACAGGCATCCCCTCTGGGAGCTCAGAGATAGGGGTGAACTCAAACAAACCAAAACCTCCCCGCAGCGTGATCCAGACGGGCAAGGGGCTACAAGGACACATAGGCAGTCCCTCTGCCCCAGCTTGGAGCGGTGGGGGCTTCCTGGAGGAGGTCACCTCTGGGCTGAGTGTGCAGACAGCTATCTGTCTGCTGCTGCATCTCCAGTGCATGGCACAGGGGCTGGCACATGGCAGGCGCTCAGTTGTCATGTTTGTGAATGAGACGTGGGTTAGCGGGAAGGTGGGAAGAGAAAGCATGCCAGGCAGAGGCATCCACATGTGCGGAGACCAGGGACGGGAGAGCCTCCTGTCCCGTTCACGGTCCTGCCGAAGTGCCTCTGGCTGCAGCTGGAGCGGGAGGTGTGGTGGCTGGCAAGCCCACGGGGAGGCTGCCTGCACCCCTCCTGGGCTTTTGGGCTTCCCACCCTGAAACTCCTGCATTAGTCCTGGGAGGATCAGAGAGGGGTGAGGCAGCCAAGGCCGGCTGGGCCCAGGGGCCATGGGGGTCCCTTGCGTGGGTGGATGGCAGCTAACCGGGGCCACTGCCTTGACCCCTGACCTGTCTGGGGCTCAGTGTTCCAGCCAGATCCCCCAGGGAGAAGGAAGGAGGCCCCAGCCAATACAAACACAGCCGCCCACTCGACAGGAAGATGTGATGGAGCCAGAGCTCAGGAGACCCAGCTGGCTCCGGGGCTCCTCAGGGGCAGGCAGGGTCCCCCTGAAGTCCAGCTCCACCCAGAGCCAGGCTTCTTGCTGCAAGGCCCTTCCTGTCCCCCCCATGCATGTTCTCAGAGCATAAATCCTCATTTATGTCTTTCCTCCATACAGTCCACCTTCTGGCAGACCCACGAGGGCAGGGACTGTGCATCGTCCTGCTCATAGCCACACCTCCGCGGCAGATACTGAGCGAATGGCTGAATGAATACAGGAAGGAGTCACCTCGGCGCTCAGCCATTTGGAGAGTGGAGGGTGGGGAGGCAGGAGCCCACCCTGCAATTTCACCTGGGGCTCAAGGGCTCAGAACTCATCTGCTTGGGGACTCAGGAGCCTTTCTGTGGTTCCAGGAAGGAAAGACTCGCCCCGTCCCCACCAAAAGCCATGGCTCAGATTGGGTTCTTCCCAGAAGCACATGGTCCAGCATTATTGCCAAGTGAAGTGCAGTTAGGGTGAGGGTCATGGATCCACCATGTATTGGCCTGTGTGACCCGGGGTAACTGATCTCATCCTCAGAGCCTCAGTTTCCCCATCTATAAAAGAACAAACCATGCCAGGTCGGGATGCCAACTCAGAGAGTTCTTGGCACGTGGTTAGAGCCCCCTCGATACATGTTTGTTACCCCAGATGACTGTCCACTCCCCCCACGCTCCCCACCGCCACCAGACCCCAGCCCAGCCGGCTTCCCTGGGCCTCAGTGGAGCTGCCAGACCCCGCTGCTGCCTTTCATCCCAGACAGGAAGGCTCAACTTAGTGACTGCAGGATCTGGAACAGATGTCCAGAGCAACAGGGGGCTGGGAAAGCAGCGACCTCCATCCCAGGCTGACGAACAGCCTCTCCCTCCCCCATCCCTCACCCCACTGCCTCCAGAGGATCCTGGGCCAGAGCAGGCCGCCCACTCTCTCCTCCCACGAGGCTTCAAGGGTAGGGGAGGGTGGAGGATGGAGCCAGCAGAGGTGGCCTGAGGACCAAGGAGAGGGGCTCCCCGGCTCACCTCCTCTAAAGATCAGGGACACCCTACAATCCCAGACCTCTCCTTCCCCTGATGTTATGCAATCCATGGCTTAGCCTGGAGCAAACATGTCATATGGAACCAAAATTGGGCCATATCTGGGGCTGCCATAGGCCCCCAGCACCCCGCTTACGTAAACAGCGTCCAGGGTCAGGATGTCTTTTGGGAGCCGGGTTGGCCAGGGGAGCATTTCTCAATTCCTGCAGTACGGCCCACCCCACAGGGGAACCTCAGCCCTGAGCCATCCTCAGTGGATGGACACTGGTCACACACAATGACTGCCATGGCACCAAACTGAGCTCATGGAACCTGCACAACTGGGAGGTGACCACTCTTACCCCCATTGCACAGATGAGGAAACCAAGGCACAGACTGGTGACATCACTTGCCCAGCGAGTGGCTCTGCTGGGCCTGAGTCCAAAGCCTTGTTTTGTGATTTCTACCCTATTCTGCCTCCCAGAGCAGGCAAAAGAGAACCTGGAGCTGGGCCCAGAAGCAGAGGATGGAGGAGGTGACACCGTCATTCATTCATTCACTCGTTCCTTCTTTTCTTGCTGTACAAATGCTTCTGGACTCCCTCCTAGTTGCTGTACCACACAAAGGAAGGATGCTGGCCTGGAGTGTGTGTGTACGTGCGTGCATGCATGTGACATCTTGGCTCCACACTGACAGTGCGGGGTTTCTCTGAGCCCTGCTTGTACAGGGATCAGAACCACCTGCTTCTAAAGGATCCAGGTAGAGTTCGACGAGGTCACGCAGCTCACGCACAGGGCCCAGCACACAATAAGTGCTCCGTGAGTGGGGACTAACCACAAATCCAAACACCTGGAAGTTTCCCCAACCCGATCCTGCTTCGTGGGTGCCTGGGCTGAGTCCCTTTCCTTCTGACACATGTGACACCCTTCGTTGTGGAGCAGTGTCTCCCCACTCTCGCCCTATCCTTCTCCTGTGGCCTTGGGGTTCTGCCAGCCCTGTCCAGCCAAGTCTCTCAGCCTCTCCCCTCCCCACTGGTTACCTGTTCCCCCCCACTATGACAGGTTAGAGACCCCGCCCCATCCAGAAGCCCCATAGGCCAAGAGAAGGTGACGTGACCCCAGGGGAACTGAGCTTCTTGGAGTGGCAGGCGGCACTCTGCCAGCTCCTGCCTGCTCTCCTCTCTACTCCAGTGTAATTTTCCTGCTCTCCACAGGGCACTGTCACCCAGGCCTAGCAGGAGCCAACTCAACTGGCGGTGGTGGAGGTCATGTCAAGGGGTTTATGCTCTGACCTCTGATGTACACAGATAACCATATCCAGATGTCACTTAACAGCAGTGTGCCTTTGGGCAAAACACCCAACCTCACTGAGCCTCAGTGTTTTCATCTGAAAAATGGGGATGCACCCCCATCATCCCTTATCCAAACTCGTTGGCTCAAGATGTGTTCTGGAATTCTGAACTTTTCAGAGTTTAGGAAGATGATAAAAGCCTTATACCACACATACTGCTAACCCCCCACGGCCCCCCACCCTCCACCCTTCCCAATGGCATCTGGGGCTGCAGGCTGGACTCAGATGAGATTTCAGGAGCGAAATGAATACTCACCCTCACTAGGATAAAAAAAAGTCCATCCATAGCCTCACACCAGGTTTAGTAGCCAAAACGAGTTATAAAAATACTTTGTGTTTTTGAAGCTTTGGGAGATTGTGACATCACAGATAAGGGAGTGAATCTGTGAGAACAGCCCCTCCCTGAAAGGGCAGTGTGGCTGCAACAGGAAAGATGTTCATTGCAGTGGCTGGCACATGGAAGGGGCTCATGGAGGACACTGGACTGGGCTGGACTCGGTGGGGGGGCATTCCACTTCCCTGTGGTGGGGGAGGCCGAGAGTGAGGGCCCGGTCCAGACTTTGGGTGCTGATTCCCAGGGACTTAAGGACTCCTGCACCTTGACGTGGGACTGGATGGAGGGGTCCTGGACAAGGAAGACAGGCCACACCAACTGGTCCAGCTACCGACCAGCATGACAAAGCTTGGTCCTGCGCAGAGGGCTACTTTGCCCATTCAGTAGCGAATGCCCTGGCTCAGATCCCCCAGAGCACACCGGAGGATCGCAGATAGCCTCAGGGGTCCACTGAGCCCCCGAAGTCGACCAGAAGACCCGAAGCTGGGAGCCCTGTCCTGGAGGGTGGACGTTTCACCCCCTGGTGTGTCACCTGTGCCCCTCTCCCCAACAGTCTGGGTCTAGGACGGAGAACCATTACAAGGGATTGTAATTGCACCCAGATCCACAGCTTTGCAAAGGGCTCCCAGGAGGCTTCCTGCCCCTCCGAGCTCCAAGGGGCACCCCCTCAGTCTCCCGAGCCCTCCACCCCTGCGTCTGGGTCCCACTGTCCAATCGGGGGCGCGCAGCAGCTCAGCCTCCCGGGGTGGGGGTGGGTCAGGGGACACAGGGACGGTGGCCGGAGCCCGCACTTACCCAGGCGGAGGGTGATGTTGACGGAGGTGGGGTATTGCACGCCGAAGGCCATGGTCGGGCTCTGCCACCAGGTGCTCTCGTCCTGGCTGTGGAAGTCCGTGAGGTAGGAGGCGTTGTGGTGGCGCCCGGGGTCCCCCGCGTCGCAGCGCTGGCACTGCGCGCCCCGGCCCGCTGCGCCCACGTGCGGGCAGAAGTCCTCGGGCGGGCTGCCGCATGTGTGCGAGGCCTCGGCCCGCCGGCCGAACGCCACGTTCTCGAACCCCGGCAGGCAGCGCTGCGGGCGCCCCGCGCCGTCGTAACA
>NW_007728962.1:229022-230150 GCF_000696425.1 Galeopterus variegatus
CACGCCCCGCTCCGCCCGGTGCACGCGGACCGCGCGCGGGCCACCCGGACCCGCCTTCTCCCCGCGGGCGGGACCCGCGACGACGGGGTGGGAGGGACCGACGGCGGCCGGCCCCGTCCCTTCGCGCTCACCCCCACCTGGCGGACGTGCCCGGGAGTGCCCGGCTCTGGAGCCAGCCCGCGCCGCCTTCTCGTCCTGGGTCTGCTGGGGCACCCGGGCCTCTCCGAGCCTCAGTGTCCTCACCTGTGACATGGGGGTGGCAAAGATGCAGGCGCATCCCCGCCGTTGTGAGGGTTCAATGGCTGCTCATTAGACGGAAACTGCTCACCAGTGCCTTTCAAGTCCCGAGATGAAAGGGGACATAAGCGTCTCCACTCGGTCGTTATGCTTTGCCACGTCCTCCTAGCACTGAAGTGCGCCCTCGGCAGGTCCCGAGACGGTTCCGCACATTTGCACGTCTCTGTCAAACCTGCAACCTCCTCCTGCTGCTGGCTTCGCTCTGCCCTCACAGCAGAGGATCTAACCCGACACTTGTGAAGAGGACACCTGATCTCACCACAAAGTCACCTCGGAGAGGCCGCACCGCACCCCCACCTCAAGGAAATACCCCCTTTACTCTCCATTCATTAAAATTAGTAAATCAAAGGAGAAAAGGAGAAATGCCACATATTCGGGCCGGCCCGGTGGCGCACTGCTACAGTGCGCTGCTTGGGAAGCGCGGTGGCGCTCCCCATCTTATATTCGTACAACTAGAAAACCTAAGAGATTCTAATGAAACACTATCAGAATTAATGAAATCTTAATAAGATGGCTGACTGTAGGATAAAGCGCAAAAACCAGTGCCAGCAACAATATTGAAAATTTGGTAGGGAAAAGGATCCCATTCATAACAGTGATATAAGTGATGAAATGCCTAGCAATAAATTAAGTATGAACTGTGCAAGATATTAATGAAGGTAATTATAAAACTGTACTGAATGACATTAAACCAGAAGAAAGAGACTGGCATCTATATTCATGGATTCACAACTATTTATATATATAAGTTCTCCCTAAGTTAAAATATTAATATAACATAATTCCAAGTCCAATTTTCATAGTGTTGTGGAGGCTTCTTCATTAAAGCTT
>NW_007728962.1:230997-242442 GCF_000696425.1 Galeopterus variegatus
AAATATTTATACCTTATATTTATTTCATATTTATATTTGTGTCTCCTATTTATCTTATATTTATCTTATATTCGTACAACTAGAAAACCTAAGAGATTCTAATGAAACACTATCAGAATTAATGAAAGCTTAATAAGATGGCTGACTGTAGGATAAAGCGCAAAAACCAGTGCCAGCAACAATATTGAAAATTTGGTAGGGAAAAGGATCCCATTCATAACAGTGATATAAGTGATGAAATGCCTAGCAATAAATTAAGTATGAACTGTGCAAGATATTAATGAAGGTAATTATAAAACTGTACTGAATGACATTAAACCAGAAGAAAGAGACTGGCATCTATATTCATGGATTCACAACTATTTATATATATAAGTTCTCCCTAAGTTAAAATATTAATATAACATAATTCCAAGTCCAATTTTCATAGTGTTGTGGAGGCTTCTTCATTAAAGCTTCCTTTTATGGTCAAGAACATGTTGCAGCCGACCGTCGGTGTCCACCCAGATACTCTCACGTGGCTGTGCGCCCACCCGTGGCCAACTCATCCATCAGGCACATGAGACATGGTGGCTTACAATATTTTTCAGAGCTCACAAAAATGTTCTAATTTCTTTTTAAAGTCAGAAGAAAAATCCCAAAAGTTTAGGTCTCAGAAAAAGTTTTAATATATGATATTAATATATTTGTCTTTATATCAATGCAGTTGCCAAATGTAATTTTTTTTTCCTTTTTGTCTTTTTTCGTGTCCGGCAATGGATCGCAACCCTCAGTGTTGCGCCCGTACAGGACCGGGACCGGCAACGGGATTGCAACCCTCGGCGCTGCGCCCGCACCTCGCTCAGCCAGTGAGCGGGAACCGGTCTGTATGTGGGATCCGAACCCTCGGCAGTGCGCCACCGGGCCGGCCGCCAAATGTAATTTTTAAAACATTTTAATTGTGGTGAAATACACATAACATAGAATTTAAGTTAGCCATTTTTAAGTTACAGTCTGTAGTACTAAGTGCATTCACACTGCGTAGCCATCACCACTACCCATCTCAAGAACTTTATCTTGTAAAGCTGAAACTCTGTTCCCACTAAACAATAACTATCCATACCCTCCTCCCCCCAGCAAAATGTAATTTTTCATAATTTTTATGAAAAAAGGAGCCCACTAAGGCAAAAATACCGAAGGTCCGGGAAAGTCATCATACATCCATGATCCTGGTTGGCTGGTATCCCTGGAGCTGGGTGGAGTACCGACGGTCCCCTGCGTGCAGTCACAGTGCAATTGATGAGAATTTCACGTATGGTCAACTTGGCCAGGGTACTGGTGGAGAGAGATGACTGGCTCCTGCAACCTTGGCTGTTGGAGAGTAGGGAGCAGGCGCTATAGGGACTGTGGAATTTGGTGGCTATTGCTGAGTGCCACTGATGCCTTGAAGAGAGAAAATGACCAGCTCAGGGTGATCAGTCACCAATCCAGAGCAAAGTTTGAAATCCAGAGGCCCTTGTTGGCAACAGTTCAAGACACCTTCAACTCCTATAGCCACCAGGCAGACCAAGCTGAAAACTAGGCTCAGGATCTAACTGTCAGATTAACAGAACTCTAGAAAAGATGAATTCTCATTCCTAGAAAGTGTCCTAAGCCAAAGTCAGAGTCCAGATAGGAAAGGAGTGGGACCCTGAGACTCAGGGTGGGTATCTGGATAGATGTGCTGAGAACCTCGGATCTCCAGATTCCCTTAAACTCTCTGGGCCTGCAGAAGGGGTCCACTCCCCCTGTCTAGAGAACAGTGCTCACCACCCTCACCACTATGCCTGAAGAGTATGCAGGAGCCTCACATGAGGCAGATGCCCAATAAGACAATCCTTGCCCTTCTCAGGATCTGCCCTCACCTCCCCTCTTGGCCAGAGATCCAATCACTAGGGTTAAACCCAACTCGGGGCCTGCTAAGGAAGGAGTGGGATTATACCCCAAAGAAGTTTGCAGGGATTGGCTAATAGTGATAACTTTAAATATACATTATCTTTCACATATATATATTATTCATATATATTATACATATATAATATACATATACATGTAATCACATATATGGAAAGAGTATGCATATATATGGAGAGAAAAAATTAATTAAAATAGATTTATTTTAAGGAATTGGCTCGTGGTGTGGAGCCTGCAAGTCCAAGATCTACAGGATAGGCTGGCAGGCTGGAGAACTAGGGAAGAGTTGAAGTTCAAGTCCAAAGAGAGGATTCTCTTTTGCTCAGGGAGGTCAGTCTTTTCTCTATTAAGGCCTTCAACTGATTGGATGAGCCCCCTCCCTATTATGTATCTGCTTTATTCAAAGTGTATTGATTTAAATGTTAATCTCACCCAAAAAATACTTCTACAGAAACATCTCAAATAATGTTTGACCAAATATCTTGGTACCATGGCCTATCCAAGTGAACCATCTCACCCTCCAAGGTAAGGGATGGGTTGTCTCTATTGCTAAGAAGCACAATGCCCGGTAGGCCTTCTTAGGTTCTAGAAGCAGCATATTCTGTGCTTAGGAATACTCCTCTGACCCACTCGTTGGGTGACACAAGGCTGCTAGCTCTGAGTGGCACTCAAGGCAGGAAAGGCTGTGGCCACTGTCCAAGAGTTCCTGTACATTTTCCCCAGACGTAGAAACGCTGCCCATTAGGACCACTATCCTCACCCTAGAGTTGGGGCAATCTTTGTTCCAGACCCTCCAGAGCTGAGGACTGTGATGTAGGCTGGAAGACAATGGGGCCAAGGAGACCAGAATCCTCCTCCCTGGCTCCAGGGCAAGGGAGACCCACACCCACCCCCACCACTCCTAATAACTCTCGATCAAGGACCCTGCTTAGATGAATTGATCGGTCATCTTCTCAGTTCAGTCTGTTAGGCTTTTATTGATTTGCTTGTATGAGCAGGAGGGGGGCCCAGGCTGTGGGAATAAAGCAGTGTGACACAGAAGCCATTAGCCACCTGGCGTCCAGAGTCAGACAAAGCTGGGTTCATATCCCATCTCCACTCACTGTGTGACTGTGGTGGGTACGCAGCCTCTGCCCCACCGTCCTCATTGGGAGCCACCCTGTTCTGCAGAGACTGGCACTCTAGGAGCTGCTGTGCCTGGCCACCTTTGCAGCTAAGGTCCTGGATGCAAATGAGTCCTGCTAACTGGATACCCTCGCTTGAGGTTTAGCAAGCAGAGGCCGGCTTCTGCTCTTCTGGTAGATTTTTCTGGTGGCACACGAGGTCACAGACAAAGGAGGTTTTCTGTGGTAGTGTGCTTCCATTCTCCAGCCCTGTGTGAGTTGACAGGTCTCTGTGTGGTGGTGGCAGCAGTTGCAGTGGCCTCCTGGTTACAGTCACAGTGGTGAGTTCTCAGAGCCAATAGAGGTGGCAGCTTCAGGTGGTGGCAGTTCCCTGGTAGGTCAGTTCTGCAGTGTCCTAGATGTCAGCCCCTCCTATCTTTCTAACCGTCCCCCAAGCACTTAGTGCCCTGTGTTCAGTCCTTCCTGTTAGAGATACTCAAGCACTTGGCAAATGTGTGGTCCAGAGCCCAGAATGGAGGGAATGCTCAGGTTGTTATCACTATAATTGAGACAAGATCCTGCCCTCTACGAGCCCACGTTCTACCTGGAGAGAGAAAGAGCCCAATAAGAAATAGCCTGATGACATTCCAAGTCTTGTTCTTACCTGTTTTATAAGACTGAGTTGTGGCCATGTGTTTACAGTCATTTATTCCTCAGCAAACATGTACTGTTGCCCACTATGTACCCTGTGCTGTGCTGGTATACAGGGGTGTTACACACCCCCTCTCTCCCAGGGCTCACAGTCAGCAAGGGAGACACGTGACATGCATAGATACTGATGAACAGGCTGACAGATGCAGCAGCAGACTGTGGTGCGTGTGGGGGGGAGCATGCAAGGAGGGTGGGGCTGCTAGTTCTGCCCGGAGTTGGAGGGTGCATCCCGGAAGAGGTGGCATTGAGGCTGAGTTGTAGAGGATGAGGAGGGGAAAGGGCATCTCAGGCAGCAGGCACAGCGGGAGGGTGGCGCTGCTAGTTCTGCCCGGAGTTGGAGGGTGCATCCCGGAAGAGGTGGCATTGAGGCTGAGTTGTAGAGGATGAGGAGGGGAAAGGGCATCTCAAGCAGCAGGCACAGCACAGGCCAAGGCCCCAAGGTGTGAATGAGCAGGGCGAGTCCTGTGTGTAGGAGGGTGGGGCTGCTAGTTCTGCCCGGAGTTGGAGGGTGCATCCCGGAAGAGGTGGCATTGAGGCTGAGTTGTAGAGGATGAGGAGGGGAAAGGGCATCTCAGGCAGCAGGCACAGCACAGGCCAAGGCCCCAAGGTGTGAATGAGCAGGGCGAGTCCTGTGTGTCTGCAGCGTTGGGTGGGGAGCTGATACTGGGGGCTGAGACCAGGGCAGGGTGCAGAAGCCAGATAATGTGGGCCATCGGTAAGCTGGGGCTTTGCCCTGTGGAGGGTCTGCAGGAGCTGGGGGCTGTGAGCTTGTAGGGGCCAAGGACCACACATGCCTCACCCCGCTGTCCCAATGGCTGGGTGCTGCCCAACATTGCCCAGCTGTGGCAGCAGCCCTCAAAGGGACCATCCTGCCAGGGTGGACGACCTCAGTTGAGGTCTGGGAGAGCTCTCTGCCAGGGTCCCCCAGCCTCCTGCATTCTCGGTTTCTCCTCCCTGGGCTCGAGGTCCTGCTGTTCATGTTCAGCCATGATCAGCCACCAGGTGGCAACATTGGCCACCATACCAGGACCGGTCCCTCTCACCCCCTGGTGGCCAAGGACACCTCGGGCTGTCCCACAGCAGCAGGGGAACTGGCCAGCACCAGGAGGGGAGGGTGGACCTGGGACCTGGGACCTGGGGCCAGAATATAGCCCTTCCCCAAGGCGGCCTCCCTCAGGTGCCAGCCTCAGGCTCCAAGAGCAGGGGTCCCTGCTGTCTGACTGCCCCCTCCAACCCTTTCCCCAGCCGCTGGGACCCCAGAGTGTTGTGTGTGCAGCCAGGTTGATGGGGAGCCAAGAGGGGTGCTGAGAGCACGGAGTGACCCCCAAGAGCACACAGTGGGGGAGGGCCGAGCCAGGTCTCCCGGCTGCCCAGGACTCATGTCACCCTCCAACCCACTGCCAAGATCAAACCCCTGCTCGTACCCCCCACACCCATCCTGGAGACCCCTCAGTCTTTGTTCACGCAGGCCTGGCCCAGGGCAGGCCTCCGCAGGGCCAGCAGGTGGGCGCTGGCCTCTCAGATCCTTACCGGCTGCTGTATTCCAACAGCCCAAGCAGGAGCAACGGCTCCGAGCATGGGGCGGCGGGGGCAGGGGGCAGCTCTTGCCCTCCCCTGGCACGTGGCTTACAGCTAAACATCCCCCACTTCTCTCTCTCTTGGGATTCAAGAAAATGGGCTTATAAAGGTCACTGGATCCAGGACCCAGGCTTACAAATGGGGAAAGTGAGGCCCAGAGAGGGGAGGTGGTTGTTGAGGACACATTCATGGCAGGACATGATCAGGTCTCTCCCACACTTGTGGTTTGTTCCTCGTAAGATGGGGTTCAGGAAGGGGCTGTGGTCCACAGAATCCAGGAAGCAAAGTGTGGCCCCCTAGGCATAGGGGTGTCTGTGCACCCACAAACTCTCAGGATAACTCCCCAAATCTGGCCAACAAAGGGACAATAAACACTCCTGTAACTGCTGCAAAGGGCTCAGAGTGAGCCAGAACTGTGGAGGTCAGTGCCTGGGATGCTGGGTGATGAGATGAACACTGCCAATGTTCCATCAAGAGAGGTTCGGATGTCCCCTTCTGGTAGGACTTACCACCTCAGCAAATCATCTGTCCCTGAAGCCAGGGGCTCCTCTCTACAAACATGACCTGAAACCCACAGGAGCCACAGGCCACATGACCTCAGTTTCCCTGCAGCTTGGAGCTCTGAGGCCCAGCCCCAGACCCCATCCTTCAGCCCCCCTCCCTGACACCTGGGTGGTGGTCCCTGTACCCCTCTCCCCAGAGTGGAAGCCCTGGCCCAGCCTAGTCCTCCCTCCACATGCCCAGGTGAGGGCCACGCAGGTGCCAGTTCCTAGAGTCAGCAAGTGGCACCTGTGGCACACTGGCCTTGACCCACTTGCCTGCACCCTCCCCCAGGAGCACCTTTGTCTGGGACCCCTCCAGGAGCAGTGACCCCTGAATATTTCCCTCAGGGCTTTCAGGAGCTCCCGTCTGCCCCCAGCACCAGCAGAGAGAGCTAATTCTGGGCAGGAGAGAGTGGCATTCGAGAGGGCCTCCGGAGGGGGGAGTGGAAAGGGCGCTGCTGAGGAAGCGACTGCGGGTGCAGAGCCGGGAGGTGCACACGTGTGAGGAGGAGCTGGCCTGGAGAGGGGAACGAGAGGGCCTCCGGAGGGGGGAGTGGAAAGGGCGCTGCTGAGGAAGTGACTGCGGGTGCAGAGCCGGGAGGTGCACACGTGTGAGGAGGAGCTGGCCTGGAGAGGGGAATGGAGATGAAGCAGGCAGGACGTGGGTTCTAGGCACCATCTGCCCATTGTCCTAGCTGTGCTGGGGAGCCAGGGAAGGTTCTGGAGCAGCAAAGCGCCTGCACCTGCTTCTTTAGGAAGATGGATACAGGTGGGGAGTCCAGGGGCCAGCATGGAGGCAGTGTGGTGGGAAGGGCCGAGGTCTGTGTGTGGCCCNCCTCAGCAAACATGTACTGTTGCCCACTATGTACCCTGTGCTGTGCTGGTATACAGGGGTGTTACACACCCCCTCTCTCCCAGGGCTCACAGTCAGCAAGGGAGACACGTGACATGCATAGATACTGATGAACAGGCTGACAGATGCAGCAGCAGACTGTGGTGCGTGTGGGGGGGAGCATGCAGGGAGGGTGGCGCTGCTAGTTCTGCCCGGAGTTGGAGGGTGCATCCCGGAAGAGGTGGCATTGAGGCTGAGTTGTAGAGGATGAGGAGGGGAAAGGGCATCTCAAGCAGCAGGCACAGCACAGGCCAAGGCCCCAAGGTGTGAATGAGCAGGGCGAGTCCTGTGTGTCTGCAGCGTTGGGTGGGGAGCTGATACTGGGGGCTGAGACCAGGGCAGGGTGCAGAAGCCAGATGATGTGGGCCATCGGTAAGCTGGGGCTTTGCCCTGTGGAGGGTCTGCAGGAGCTGGGGGCTGTGAGCTTGTAGGGGCCAAGGACCACACATGCCTCACCCCGCTGTCCCAATGGCTGGGTGCTGCCCAACATTGCCCAGCTGTGGCAGCAGCCCTCAAAGGGACCATCCTGCCAGGGTGGACGACCTCAGTTGAGGTCTGGGAGAGCTCTCTGCCAGGGTCCCCCAGCCTCCTGCATTCTCGGTTTCTCCTCCCTGGGCTCGAGGTCCTGCTGTTCATGTTCAGCCATGATCAGCCACCAGGTGGCAACATTGGCCACCATACCAGGACCGGTCCCTCTCACCCCCTGGTGGCCAAGGACACCTCGGGCTGTCCCACAGCAGCAGGGGAACTGGCCAGCACCAGGAGGGGAGGGTGGACCTGGGACCTGGGACCTGGGGCCAGAATATAGCCCTTCCCCAAGGCGGCCTCCCTCAGGTGCCAGCCTCAGGCTCCAAGAGCAGGGGTCCCTGCTGTCTGACTGCCCCCTCCAACCCTTTCCCCAGCCGCTGGGACCCCAGAGTGTTGTGTGTGCAGCCAGGTTGATGGGGAGCCAAGAGGGGTGCTGAGAGCACGGAGTGACCCCCAAGAGCACACAGTGGGGGAGGGCCGAGCCAGGTCTCCCGGCTGCCCAGGACTCATGTCACCCTCCAACCCACTGCCAAGATCAAACCCCTGCTCGTACCCCCCCCACCCATCCTGGAGACCCCTCAGTCTTTGTTCACGCAGGCCTGGCCCAGGGCAGGCCTCCGCAGGGCCAGCAGGTGGGCGCTGGCCTCTCAGATCCTTACCGGCTGCTGTATTCCAACAGCCCAAGCAGGAGCAACGGCTCCGAGCATGGGGCGGCGGGGGCAGGGGGCAGCTCTTGCCCTCCCCTGGCACGTGGCTTACAGCTAAACATCCCCCACTTCTCTCTCTCTTGGGATTCAAGAAAATGGGCTTATAAAGGTCACTGGATCCAGGACCCAGGCTTACAAATGGGGAAAGTGAGGCCCAGAGAGGGGAGGTGGTTGTTGAGGACACATTCATGGCAGGACATGATCAGGTCTCTCCCACACTTGTGGTTTGTTCCTCGTAAGATGGGGTTCAGGAAGGGGCTGTGGTCCACAGAATCCAGGAAGCAAAGTGTGGCCCCCTAGGCATAGGGGTGTCTGTGCACCCACAAACTCTCAGGATAACTCCCCAAATCTGGCCAACAAAGGGACAATAAACACTCCTGTAACTGCTGCAAAGGGCTCAGAGTGAGCCAGAACTGTGGAGGTCAGTGCCTGGGATGCTGGGTGATGAGATGAACACTGCCAATGTTCCATCAAGAGAGGTTCGGATGTCCCCTTCTGGTAGGACTTACCACCTCAGCAAATCATCTGTCCCTGAAGCCAGGGGCTCCTCTCTACAAACATGACCTGAAACCCACAGGAGCCACAGGCCACATGACCTCAGTTTCCCTGCAGCTTGGAGCTCTGAGGCCCAGCCCCAGACCCCATCCTTCAGCCCCCCTCCCTGACACCTGGGTGGTGGTCCCTGTACCCCTCTCCCCAGAGTGGAAGCCCTGGCCCAGCCTAGTCCTCCCTCCACATGCCCAGGTGAGGGCCACGCAGGTGCCAGTTCCTAGAGTCAGCAAGTGGCACCTGTGGCACACTGGCCTTGACCCACTTGCCTGCACCCTCCCCCAGGAGCACCTTTGTCTGGGACCCCTCCAGGAGCAGTGACCCCTGAATATTTCCCTCAGGGCT
Source organism: Galeopterus variegatus (assembly GCF_000696425.1). Classification (NCBI taxonomy): domain Eukaryota; kingdom Metazoa; phylum Chordata; class Mammalia; order Dermoptera; family Cynocephalidae; genus Galeopterus; species Galeopterus variegatus. Next base: position 239,885 of record NW_007728962.1, read on the forward strand.
TTCAGGAGCTCCCGTCTGCCCCCAGCACCAGCAGAGAGAGCTAATTCTGGGCAGGAGAGAGTGGCATTTGAGAGGGCCTCCGGAGGGGGGAGTGGAAAGGGCGCTGCTGAGGAAGCGACTGCGGGTGCAGAGCCGGGAGGTGCACACGTGTGAGGAGGAGCTGGCCTGGAGAGGGGAATGGAGATGAAGCAGGCAGGACGTGGGTTCTAGGCACCATCTGCCCATTGTCCTAGCTGTGCTGGGGAGCCAGGGAAGGTTCTGGAGCAGCAAAGCGTCTGCACCCGCTTCTTTAGGAAGATGGATACAGGTGGAGTCCAGGGGCCAGCATGGAGGCAGTGTGGTGGGAAGGGCCGAGGTCTGTGTGTGGCCCATGGGGGATGAGCCTGCACTAGAGACCTGGGGAGTCTCTGCAGAGGCCTAGCCTTCTGCTTGGGCTACCCGCAAAGGTAGTGGGCTCCCCTCCCCAGAGCCTACCTACCAAGGGTTAAAACCATCCAGGCAAAGAAAGGAGGGAGGAAAACCCTGTTGTTCTGATTTGCTTAATGAACGTTAATTAAGAAGACAGAAGATAGCTGATTCCTTCAGGACAGAGATGAAAGGACTGTTAATTAAATCTGGGGAGATGGCCAGGGCCCTGCTGATCCCTTTTGACAGCTCCTAAGCAGCCTTGTTGGAGCCCAGAGTTGGAGGCACTAGCACAAGGCGAAGGCAGCTCCTCTGCCCCAGCCTTGGGGCCCTGCCCCTGGAGGCCTGCAGAGGAGCCCTGGGCTGGGGCCAGACTCACTGTGGTGTCTTGGGTGGGGCTCTGCCTCTCTGGGGTGCCTCAGTTTGCCCATATGGACAGAGAAGGCATCGGTCTAGGTGGTTTCTGATGGGGCCCTGCCCAGCTCCGAGGTTTTGTAGCCTGTGCTCTCTGTCCATATGCCTGGGCCTAAAAGTCTTCCCTTCTGTCAAGTGGGGAGACGTTGCCTGTCCTGCAGCCAGGCTTCAAGGGCAGGAAGTAAGAACTGGGGCTCTGCAAAGGGTGCACGGGGAACTGTGGAAGAGAGACGTTAGTAACTGGCTAAACCTGGCCCCCAGAACCCTGCTGCCAGGCCTGAGCCCCTGTCATCCTGCCCTCTGAGCAGGGATAAGTGGCCAGCACAGAGCCTTTCTGGAGACCAGGCCTGGGCTGAGCAAATCATCTGCACAGGTAAGTATTATTATTTTCCCCATTTCGCAGGTGGGGAAACTGAGGCTCACCCTGAGGCAGCCCCTTGCCCAAGACCACTCTGCTAGTCAGCAACGGTCTGGATTCGAACTCCAGTATGCCTGGCCCCAGAGCCTGTGTTCTTCATTCATTCATTCATTCAATTATTCATTCATTCATTCCTTTAGGGGTTGTCTGCTCTATGCCTGCTCTGGCCTGGGCACTGGGGCTGCCACGGTGCAGGGATAGACAGACTGTGTCTTCATGGGGTTCCCCAGAGAATTAGGGAGACAGTGACCCAGGAAACAAACTGATGAATCAGGCGATGATCCCGGTAAGAGCCACAAAGGAAACAGACGCGGGGCCAGGATGAACTCTGTGAGGCGTGGGCAGTCAGGGAGGCTTCTTGGAGGAGGCGACAGCTCAGTGGAGACCTGTGAGTTGGGATGGGAGGCAGAGTGGACAGGGAGGGCTCGTGCCGATGGGAGTTGACAGGGGGCCCCTCAGCTGTCACCCTCATTGAGTTTCTCCTCCCCAGAGTTAACAAGTTCAGACAGGCTGAGGGACGTAACTGGCCTTGGGGCATGTCACCACTTGGTCCAGCAACTGTCTCAACTTCTCTGCTGTACCCAGCCTGGCCCTTCGAATGGATAAAAATGCCCTCCTTCTGGGTGGTTCAGGCCCAGGGACTGGGCTGCCAAGGAGGTAACAGTGGTTGTCCATTCATTCATTCATTCATTCATCCACTGGACAGACATTTAGTGAGTTCACACTCCAGACCCTGGGGTGGGCACAGGGGACAGAGTAATAAATGATGACTACATTGTCCCTGCACTTGGGGGCCTGGAGCATAAACTGGTAATTATAACACAGGGCGGTCAGAGAAAGCACCCGGGCAGCGAGCGGGAAGAGGAGGTGCATAATGTGGTCTGGAGAGGTCAGGGAAGACTTCCTGGAGGAAGTGGAGTCTCAGCTGAGACCTGGACGATGGGACAGCCAGGAAAAGGAGATGGGGAAGAGCATTCCAGGCAGAGAGAGCAGCATGCGGAAGGCTGGGAGGCAAGAGAGAGAGGAATACGCTGGACTTCACCAGGGGCCGTGGGAGCTGTAGGAGTGTTTTCAGCAGAGGTGAGACAGGAGCAGGTTTGGCTTTGGAAAGTCCCCCCTGACTGCTGCAGGGAGAATGGGCTGCCAGGAGTGGGTGTGGGAGCAGAGATGGTTTGGAGGAGCTGCTGCAGGAGCCAGCCCAGGGACTGAGAGAGTAGTGGCCTGGATAGGACCGGGGGGGGGGGGGGCCCAGGACCCAGGAAGGACAGTGGGGGCCCCCGGGCAGGGGGGGGGCGGGGCCCAGGGGGGGGGGGGGGGGGGG
>NW_007728962.1:243371-254114 GCF_000696425.1 Galeopterus variegatus
GGGGGGGGGGGGGGGGGGGGGGGGTCCACAGGACCCAGGAAGTACAGTGTGGTCCCCTGGGCATGGGAGTGTCTGTGCCCAGGAGGTGTCGGGGGAGGGAATCACCAGTTAGGCTGGAGGTGGGGGGAGCTGAGGGTGGCTTCTGGGTGTCTGGTTGGCCATCTGGGTGGGGGATGCCATCCTGAGATGGAACACAAGTTGAGGAGCAGACCCAGGGAAGACGGGGGGTCACTTTTAGGTGATGAATGTGTGTGCCCCAGAGGTCCTTGGGAGAGGTGTCTAGGAGGCCAGACTTCTTCTGACTTGGTCCCTCCCATGCTGTGCATTCTTGGGCAAATCCCTTCCCCTCTCGGGGCCTCAGAATTGCCACCTGTAGGATGAAAGGATGGCAGAGGATGGCCTCTGAGGCCTGCGTATTGGCTTTTCTTCCCCCAACCCCTTGCTGGGGTCCAGGCTGTGCCCTCCCCAGTGAGAGCCTCCAGCCCTAGACCCAGCCTCTGGCCCCTGCTAGTTCCCGCTGCCACTTCCTCGGGCACCTGGGGTCCTGAGCGGCTACCCTTGGGCCTGGCAGTCTCCAAGAAAATGCTGGGGGCCAGGTCCACACAGACACGGTTGGACTGTGCCCAGACACTGTCCCCATACAACCAGTGTTTACCAAATGCTGCCCAGTGTTTACTGCCAAGGATCCAGGGCCGTGGAACCACCTGTGTGTAGATTAAACATCTCGGCCTCACCACAGTGGGTTTCCTTGTCTTTCTGACCCCACCTCAGACCAGGGGCACCTTGAGGGTGGGCCAGGAAGGGGTCTGACTCCTCCCCTGGGCAGACCACAGAGTGGGCGCTCACGAAGCGCCTCGTGAAGGAAGGCGGGATGATGACCGGCTGGTAAGGGAATGAACAGTGAATAGAGAACAGAGTGAAGCCGAATAAATGAATGAAAGCGGATGAATGATGGACGCACGCAGGCGTCAGATGAGGGCCTCCCCTTCCTGGTTCTCCAACAGCCGCTGCCCAGCTCCATGGCCCTCGCTGTCCCAGCAGGAGGCACTACCTGATTGTCCCCATCCCCATTTCTCTGACCACACCTGCCACCCTCCGTCCTTGCCCACGTGGCTGATTCCAGCCACACCACCCTTCTCTCCAAACACACGGAGCACATTCCCACCTCAGGGCCTTTGCACTTGCTGATTCCTGTGCCAGGATCCCTCTTCCCACAGCTTTCTGCATCCCAGTCTACCCCAACGTCCCTTCGTGGAGAGGCCGTCCCGGGCCTCCTGCTGGCCTTCCCCGTGCTTCCTCATCCTGCACCCTGCGTTATTTTCCCCCTAATCCCCACCGCACCTGACCGCCGTATTTTTTCTTGCTTATTTGTCGGTGGTCTGTCTCCCCCATCAGACTGTGAGCTCCTTGAGGGTGGGGGCCAGGTCAGCCTCATTGGCCGCTGTGTCCCCACTCAAGGATGGCACTGGTTCTGCCTGCAGGAAAGCTGTCCTTAAACAATAATTTTGTTTCTGGGCTCTTTCTGCTGATGATGAGGAAACAGCAATTACATGTTACCAGCAGAGCACAGGGAGGAAAAGGTACAAGAAAAGAGGCTGCTGCACTCCAGCTGCCCCCAGGGATTCTCCATCTGAGCACCTGAGCACCTCTGTGACCACGTTGGGACCCCAAGCCTGAGGGCCTGGCATGACGCTGCCAGGCCTCCCATTGCCCTCAGGTAAAGACCTCTCTGGCCTCAGCTGCGAAGGCTCCAGAACTCCTGCCTCGTCAGCCTCTTTCAGACCCTCAGGCATACCAGGCCCCGTCCTACCCCAGGACCTTTGCACCTGCCGCCCCTCTGCCTGAAATATCCTTCTGCCTCTTCTCCTGCTCCTCCTTTGGGCCTCAGGATAACATCATCTCCTAAAGGAAGCCCTGCATGATGCCCCACTCCCTATGACACCTTCCCTGGCTTCCCCTTTATGGCACTTCTAACACTCATCACTGAGTGCTTATTTCATGTCTCTCTTTCCAACAACACTGTCAGTTCCAGAGGACAAGAATCATGGCGTTTCCTGTCGTGTCCCTGACATACATCCCAGGAAGGGTATATACACTGGGTGCTCAATACATGGGTGGGATGGAGGACCAAGTGAATGGGTGAATGTATGAAAGAAAGAGGGAGTGTGGACAGAAAGCAGGCGGGAGGCTGGGAGGAAGAAACTGGCCAGCGAGGCCCAGGCTGCACGGGGCTCTTCTCCCAGGACCGCTGTCCCTTTAAAGGCGGGTGAAGGCCAAGGGCAGAGCAGGAGCTGGCAAGCCCGTGACGGGGACGTGATCTACGAGTGCACCTCCCCTTCACGTGGCTTTATTTTGAAAATGTGAACTTTACAAATGTCAGAGAAGCATGGGATTCTCGGCCTGGGACCTCCAGGAGCAGATTAGCATTCCCCGTGCTGTGCTAATGGGGCTCTGCATAGGCCGCGGGAAATTTATGCCGCCTGCTGGGGCCGATGGGATGCTGCAGCCGAAGCCGAGGAGAGGGGAGCTTAGAAAATTAAACTGTACGGCTGCCAAATTATGCCTACCCCAGGAGGGCGGGGCAGGGAGGGGGACCTGGAGGACAGGGAGGTGGGTACGGTAGAACCCCCACAGGTGGTGGCAGCCATAGGGCCCACGGGGAGGCAGGTGGGGTTGGAGGACACCCCCCTTTGCCGCACCATGTCAGACTTGGAGACCCCCATCCTTGCACCCATTGGGCCGGGCTATTCCCCACCACCTACGTGATGTTCAAAATCATCAGGTTCATCTTCAAGACCATCCTGTTAGGGAGGGGGCATTAGCTCCAGGCTGCAGATGAGAAACTGAGGCTCAGGAAAGAAAAGGGACTCGCCCAGAGTTCCGTGGCTTTGTGGGGTCAGGACTGGAACCCAGTTCTTGACTCTCCTAATTTCCAGGACAAACCACATATAGGCTGGTCCACAGCATCCGTGCCCGGTGAGAATTCCCTTCCGCAGCCTTCTGGGAGCTCCGCTGGGCCACCGAGCATTTATGCATGCACTGTTCCCTCTGCCTGGAACACCCTCCCTACTGCACCCTGTCTCTTCCTGTTGAGGTCTCAGCTGAGCTCAGCCTTCTCCATAGTTTATTCTCCAACCCCCAGCAGGGAATTTTGTCTCTCCAATGGGGATATTCTTTGCAAATCACTTTTCATGCAGTGATGTGTCTTAAGGATGTGCTGGGAGCTGTCAGGCTTTCACTTGGACTTCGGGGGTGCAAGGTGGTGGGTGCGTGTGGTGTATGTGTGCATGTGTACATGCAGGCAAGGAGTGTGTGCACGTGGGGGTGTGTGTGTGCTTGCACAGGGGGAGTGTGTGAGTGTATCTATATGTGTGCACGTGTGTGTGGCAGAACCTTGGCTGGGCATGAACACAGAGCTAGTCTGAAGGCTGAGGAGACCCGAGAGGGACAGGCCCGTCAGCAGGAGGCCTCAGTGTGAGCTGGAGGAGGAAGGTGGGAGAACTGAAGGAGGAGGGGCCCACAGAGGTCCCTGGAGCCTTGCCCAGGTGTGGCTGAGAGCCTGTCAGAGGTCTCACACCCCAGCCTGGGCCGGGAGCATGCAACGCTCAGAGCCTGCTCTGGGATGGGGAAACATAGGGTGGGAGCACTGGGAGGTGGGGGGCTCTGCCCTGAGGCTGGTCTCTCTGGGACAGTGACTGAGGGGCATGAGAGGGACTCTGCAGGCCACTCAGATCTCAGGGTGTGGGAGCCCATGTGAGATGGGGGCCACAGGCGCTGTGAAGGCAGCCTTAAAGCTGGCCCCAGAGCTCTCCAGCAGTGTCTTTCCACGGGCTGAGGTCCTGTCCACAGCAAGGGACAGTCCTGGAGATCAGTGAAGACCCTGGGCAGCCACTGAGCTTTCTGTCGCCCCCAGAATGGGGCCTCGCTGACGGCAGGGACTCCATCTGCTAGTGCCCGTGGCATCCGGGCACCTCACACGATAAGTGCCAGTCATTGCTGGAGTGATGGCCGGCCATGTGCCGTACCGTGTGCAGGGCCTCCTCCCATCTCCACAGCAGCCCAGAACAAAGGCTGCTACCCCTCCTTAGATGAGGAAGCCAGGCTCAGGGAGGAGGTGACTTACCCAGGGCCCCAGGGCTCAGAGGTGCCGGTGCTTGGTTTTGAAGACGTGGCTTGACTCCAAAGCAGAACCTCTGGCTCGGCCGCTTTGCATGACAGCAGGATGGTGTTCTGGGGGTTCCTGTGGGAGAGCCCGGCGGGGGGCAGATCTTGTGGGTCTGCAGTGTCCTTGGCCCACTGGAGAGCTGGGACACCCCCTCCTGGGTCTTGGGCAGAGGGAGGCCCTTGAGGTCCCTGCAAGTGGGTGACAGAGTGGTGCAGGCTCAGGTCCCAAGCAGGGACACCACGGCCCAGTGGCAGGCAGAGGGCAGGCAGGGCAGCCTGCCAACAGAGGCCCCTAAATAACAGGGAGTGACCAGCACGTCTGCTGCTCATCCCAGCCAGGGGACTGGCTCCAGCTTCATAACGTGTGATCGATGGGCCTAATATGGGACTGGAGACGGCGGCTGGCAGCCCCGGCCTGGCCTGCCGGCTGCCATTTGCCCATATATTTATTTATTTATGCATTCTCCTCCATGGCAAAGGCCCAAAAACAATAAAAGAAATTGAATTGCATATCAGATGGGACATCAGAGGGAGATATGGCCATAAATCGTGCCGTATTTATTCCATAAATATCAGCACCTCCCGAATAGCCAGTGCCTGTTATGAAGTTATAATCAGGAATCTGGTCCCGTGACGCTCGCAGCCAGCCCCTCCCCCATTAGACAAACAGGCCAGATCCCCCAAATAAATAACCGCTTCCTCAGAGTGCCTGCCCTCATTGAGGCCAGCATCTCTCACCAGGGATGCCCACCAAAGTGAGGGACAGGGACCACGGGAAAGGGACCAAAGTGAGGGGCAGGGACCCCCTTCATTGCCCAGGGAGGGAAGGAAGTTTCTGCAGGCCTTCGGTCCCCTCCCGCCCACCCAGCACCCCACAGCCTCTCTCTCTATGCCACTTTTGGGGGGGGTATAATTGACACTCCATAAAATGCACGAATTATAAGTATACAATTTGATGGGTTGTACATGTGTATGCACACATAAAACATGACAAAGATCAAAGCAAAGGACATTTGTCACTCCAGGAAGTTTCCTTATGCTCCCTGCCTTCATTACTACTCTGTCTTCTATCGCCAGAGTTCACACATCAGGTTCTAGACGTTTAGACAAATGGAATCCTACAGTATGGACTCTTTTGTGTCTGTTTTCTTGTTTGTTTCTTGTTAACAGATGTGAGACCCATCTGTGTCATTATGAGTACGGGGCTCATCGTTTCTCATTGCCACGTGGTGTTCCATTGTGTGAACAGACCATGACGTGTTCGTCCACTCTCCCGTGGATGACATTCGGGCTGTTTCTAATTTAGGGCTATTGTGGATAAAGCTGCTGTGAGCGCTCTTGTGCAAGTCTGTTCATGACTATGACCACTCATTTCTCTCTGCTGTGAGCCTGGGAGTGGAACTACTGGGTCATAGGACAGATGTATGTTGAATTTTATCAGAAACTGCCATATTCTTCTTTTGCAAAGTAGCCGTGACATTTTATACCCCCACAGCAACATATGAGAGTTCCAGTTGCTCCACGTGCATGTCAACACTTGGTGTTATCTCTTTAGTTCTAGCCCTTGGGGCTGCTGTGTGCCGAGATCTCTTAGTGGTTTTCATGTGCATTTCCACTATTGACTCTTACCTGGGCGACTGCATGAGCCACCTGCCTGGAGTCCCCATGCTGTCCCCTGCCCCCTGCAGCTCTCTTGCTCCAGCAGACAGAGGGACCTTGCTGTCCCATCACCACCCTCCTCTGCTCAAAACCCTGCAATGGCTCCCAGCTCACTGAGGGACAAAGCTGGGGTCCTGATGGCCCCACTGTGCTCTGGCCTCCCCTCAGTTGTTCTCCCCCCACTCTGCTCCCTGCTCCCTGACACTCACCTCCTTGCTGTCCCTCCCTCCCAGCACTTTCCCCACACTCCCCTCTCCCGTCTCTGCTTTAGTGTCACCTCCCTGCCCACCTTCTTCCCAAGAAAGCTGTACCTTTCTCGCTGGGACTTCTCACCACATTTACCTACCGTCTATCTCCCCATCTCTGGGCCAGCTCCCCAGAGCAGGAATCTTTGCTGTGTCCACTGTTACGTCCCAGGGGCCTAGATCCGTGCCAGGCACAGAACCCAGGCTTGATCACTACTGGCTGAAAAGCTGAAATAAGTTGGTGGCAGGTGACACAGCATTTTGACAAGAGCCACTTTTTAAAAATAAAGGTGAAATTCACATCACATAAAATTCACCATTTGAAAGTGTACAGTTCAGTGGCGTTTGGTACCTCCATGCTGTTGTGCAGCCACCACCCCTGTCATTCCAAGTGACAGGGCCATTTTGACATGTCCTCGTCAACCTCCAGCGTGACCTTCATGCTCTACCTCTCCTTTTAAAAAAAACTAAATGTCTCTGAGCTTCTTTCCAACTCCCTCCCAACCCCGCGTGTTGCTGTATCCATGAGCTTCTCTCCCACAGTTTAGGGACAGTTAAAATGTCCCATCGTGAAGCTGGCCCCCAGGGCAATCCTGGCTGACCGGGGGCTCCCACCCAAGCTGAATGCCCACACCCCTTGCCCATGTGGCCATCCTTGGCCTGATCCGGGGCTGGAGGGAAGGACAGTGGCTGGTTGGGCTCTCCACCCCCGCCCCGTGGGGGACTCTTCCTGAGCCCGCGGATCCCCTGCAGGTGGCACAGTCCTGGGCGACCCCCGGCTCTGTCATCCACTGGCCCTGCCCGTCTCCTGCATGGCCGCTGGCCTCCCTCTTTCACCCACAGGAATCTTTCCTCTCCTTTGGCTACAAATGGGGGGAGGGGAGGATGACCCCATTTATTTGGCAACAAATAAAGAGCTGCCATGATTGGGGGGGTGGTTAAAGGAGGAAAAATACCTCGGGTAATGCCATATCCTGCGTCTTTATATTCTGAAATGGATCGTTCTGGACGCGGGCAGAAGGCCTGATTTAATATCCTCATGGAAAATACTGCACCTGATCCAATTACCACGGGAATTTTGATACAGTCAGCAGTCAAGATGAAAGATTCAGACGCGCTCACTGCAGGAGTAAACACAGAGACCAAATTACCCGGACTCCTCTGGGAGGACTTAAGCGGTTCAGGTCGCTGGGAGGGCACCTCGGGCCAGGCCGGGGGGCTCCACGGAGGCCGGTTTGCTGCAGCCCCTGCTGGGGCAGGCCGCACCCCTGGCCAATGGAAGGCCCTCTGTCTGGGCTCTGGTGTGGCAGGTCACAGGGTCCACACACCGTGCCTGTGGCCCAGCCTGGCCCTGAGGTCATCCTTGATGTCTGATCCCTCTCCCTCACCACCCTTGTCCATGCTGCCCCTAAATCCACTGTTCCATGTGCCTCAGGCTGGCCCAAGCTCCAGACCTCCAGGGGATGCCCGTGGCAGCCCCTCTCTGGTCCACCATCTTCTCCTGCTGTCTTCCCGTGACAGATGGCTCACAAGCATGAGGCTAACCATGTCCCTTTGCTGCTGAAAACCCTTCAGTCACCTCCAGTTGTTTTAGGAGAACTCCAAATTCAGGATTCACCTTCAAAGTGTCCAACCCGGCCCCTGCACCTGCTCCAGCCTGCTTCTCTCCCAGCCCTCACCTGGCCCCCCTCCGGTGTCCTCCTGGCCTGGCTTTCATGGGCTGTTCCTCTGTTGGCACTCTCTGCCCCCACCCCCTCTCCACCAGATGCAGGCACACACGTGCCCACATCACCTGCCAGCAGCATCCTTCAGGTCTCGGCGTTGACAGCACCTCCTCGGGATGCCTCCCCTGTCCCCAGACCAGGCCAAGTCTTCCCGTTACATGCACGCTGAGCCCCTGCCCTTTGCCTGCAAAACATCGGCCATGGCTATAATTACAAAACCATTGAGTTCTATCTGTTGGAAGTCCACCTCTCCCTCTGGATGTGGGTGCACAGATGTCAGACAGACCAGAAGCTGCTGTGGGCAAGGCTGCAGACTCCCTGAGCCTCAGTTGTCTGATCTACAGAATGGGACAATAATGTGTAGCTTGCAGAGGTGGCGAGAGGATGGAGCGAGATGCTGAAGGACTGGAGTGTGATGTTCTGCAGCCAAACTCTTTGGGACCAGCTCCCAGCTCTGCCACACACCAGCTCTGTGTCTCAGTTTCCTCATCTGTGAAATGGGTCATTATGATTACACTGGTTAATAGCTACAAAGCTTCACCACCGTCCCTGGTGTGTAACAAGCAGCATAGCAGTGTTAGATCTTATTACCTGTTCGGTACTCTGGATACTTCCTGGCTATTGCTGGAGCTTAAGGAATCTTTCCCATTGGGTGGGAGGGTTAACTAAGGCCTCTGAGCAGCTGCTCCATTAGAGGCCTGTGGGCCAAGTCCTGATCAAAGACCCAAATATTTCCCCCTGAAGCAGACATCATCCCTTTAACCATAAACCTGTGACTGCTGCAAAGTCTGTCACCTCAGGAGCTCACCTCTCGGGAAGACATACGGCAGGTGCCATCCAGAGGAGAGGTAAGTTCTGAATGGGGAGAGAGATGTATCTTTGTCAGTGGTTTGCTGTTCCCTGGGGTGGCTTTTGTGCACAGAAAAAATTGCTCAGACAATAACATTGATTTTAAACATTAACATTTGATTCATGAATGTTATGCATCCAAAAACGCTGTTCTTTCTTAAGCTGTTAAGTTCACTTTACACACGTTACCATTCTATTTATAAATCTAGCACATTTGAACAATCCCTTTTAAGGGCCATCTGATTACTGTTTGGTCCCATTTACAAAGCCAGTTAATCAAGCTCCTTTAAACATTTTAAGCCGCATAAATAAACTTAATATATTCCGTTTTCTTTTTAAGTACCTCGATAGTCTGACAGAGAAAACAGATTTAAGTACATCTTTTGTACATCTAACGCACTGAATTTACAAATGTGGTGAATTACAGCACCGTTTACAAACTTTCTAAGGATATAATCTAAAATCTCAAGTCTACATGAAGTGCTCAGTTTCATATTTTAAGACAGAATCACAAGGCTGTCCTCGAACTTTAATCAGCAAAATTCTCTGGAACTTTACAAATGCTTAACCCACCCAACATGCACACACTTGAGACAAAAATATTATTATTATTGTTTTGATTCTTCTTAAACATGTCTATACTTGGGCCGGCCCCGTGGTGCACTCGGGAGAGTGCGGCACTTGGGTGCGCAGTGGCGCTCCTGCCGCGGGTTCGGATCCTATAGGGATGGCTGGTACGCTCACTGGCTGAACGTGGTGCGGGCGACACCACGCCAAGGGTTGCGATCCCCTTACCGGTCACAAAAAAGACAAAAAAAAAAAACATGTCTATACTTAATTTTAAGCCTTCTTGGGGCTGAAAGAAGCTAACTTACTCTGGAACCGATTTGGGGTTACCTTCTCAGCAGGCTGAAGTCGTGCTGGTCAGCGTGGCCTGGCTGGGGCACCTACAGTCCTACCTGCCAGCTGATGGGGCACGGAGCCCCATGCGCAGTGGACTCCTGGGGGCTCCTGGCCAGCAGGATGTGTTCCTCGGCCCCTCATCCTCCTCTCTGCTTGCGCCAGCCTGAAGCCCCCAACCCGGGGCCTCCCCTGCTGATTGGACTCAGCTAATCGGTTTACTGCTGCATTCTGTTCTGAACGCTTCCTATCTCCCCTCTGTTAGGGCAGACACAAGGAACAATAATTAATGACAGGTGATTGGATTCTGTGTTTCTCCCAGGGCTTTTGTGACCGTTCTAAGGTCACTCCAAGGACAAGGGTGGGGGGTAGGAAAACATGGCCACTGCCCGGGAAGAGACCTGGAGTGGGGGGCGGCCACAAGGACCACGGGCCACTCCGAGGGCTGGAGGGCAACAGAGACGCCCAGTCTTCCTGCTTCTGCCAGTGGCAGGCCCTGTATCCGGCCGCCTCCAGAAACCATGCAAAGTTGGGGCAGCTCAAAGAAGGTGGGCTGTGGGGAAGACCTTGGGCTGTGGGATCACACAGGTCTGGGAGAGGACCCGGCCACCTTGCACTACCTGCTGGGTGCTGTCAGCAAGTTGCTCATCTCTCTGAGCCTCACCTGTTAAACAAACCGACTGTGCACAAACAGGGTCTTAACGCTGCCTCCTGGGCGGTGCAGATGGGAGCACTGAGCACGGGAGGCTGGGCAGGACGGTCCCTGGCAATCAGAAGAGCTCCTGTCATTACTGAGGGCTGGCTGGGGTCCAGCCTCACGGGAGGGGCCCTCCACACACTCTCTTATTTGATCTTCGCAACAACCCCACGAGGGCGGTAACCACGATCCGTTCAGTCCTGTGGCTCAGAGAGGTTAAGTAACTTGCCCAAAGTCACACAGCTTAGAAACTGTGGAGTCAGGGCCGGCCCGGTGGCGCACTCGGTAGAGTGCCGTGCTTGGGAGCGCAGCAGCACTCCTGCCGAGGGTTCAGATCCCATATAGAGACCGGTCCACTCACTGGTTGAGCGCGGTGTGGGCGCAACACCGAGGGTTGCGATCCCGTTACCGGTCACCAAAAAAGACAAAAAAAGGGAAAAAAAAAAAAAAAGAAACTGTGGAGTCAGGATTTATACCAGGCCAGTGTGACTCCTCAGCCCCTTCC
>NW_007728962.1:254124-259773 GCF_000696425.1 Galeopterus variegatus
ACCGAGGGTTGCGATCCCGTTACCGGTCACGAAAAAAGACAAAAAAAGGGAAAAAAAAAAAGAAAAGAAAAAAAGAAACTGTGGAGTCAGGATTTATACCAGGCCAGTGTGACTCCTCAGCCCCTTCCTTGTGGCCCTCAGTGTCCTTCCCCAGGTCCCCGAGCCCTCAGTGTGGGCTTGGGCCAGACGAGGCCGCCATCAGCAGGCGGAGGCAGCCGTGACTGAGCTTTTTCCACAGCAGAGAGGATTCCCTTCCCTCTCTTCCCACTTCCTCCTCAATTATCTCACCACTGGGAACCTGAGAGAATCAAATCCGCTTCGAAGGCAGCAGCTCACAGATGAAAGCCACCTCCTGTAACCCAGGCTGACAACCCCATGGCAGTGTGACCTGCCTGGCCCCTCAGCCGGCCCAGCCCGGGCATCTCCTGGACCTGGAGATGGGTGCAGTAGAGGGTGTCCCCCATCCCCGCTGTTTTCCCTTCCTGCCGGTGGTGGCAGGGAGGTTGTCTTGGTAACTCCAGCTGACGTTGGTTGTCTTTCTGGGTTTTTCCCTGTGATGAAAGGTGCAGGGAGGAGAGGAGGGGAGGAGGGGAGCGGAGAGGCACCCGACGCCCTCTTTCCTGGGGCTGCTGACTTTATAACAACCATGGGCAGCTCTCAGGCTTCCTTTCTGCAGGAGATCTCAACCCCAGGTTTGAGATGTGTCCGTGGGGTGGTGGCTGGAGAAGCCAGGCCCAGGTGGGGCAGGGGCTCCCCGACGCCTGCACCCCGCAGGGAAAGTCCCCAGGTTACAAACCCGCCCCAGGCCAGGGACGGGCTTGGACAGACCCAGTGTGGGTCTGTGGCTCTGAGGGGCAGGAGGAGAGGCTCCTGGAGGCGGGCACAACTGCCCAGTGCTTAGCACTCAGCCGCCATCGCCCTCGAGTCCTCTCTGCCTACTGGGTGGCCACTTCCTTTTCCTCCTCAGTAACAGGGAAGGAATAGTGACCTCCTAGGATGGTGAAATGAGATGTCACTGTAAAGCTCTCAGCTCTAGTGGACGGCCCCATCCGATGGGTGGTGTCGCTGTAATCATGGCTCGGGTTGGGTCACCTAGCCCCGGCCTAGCGAAGACGTTCACCCAAAGAGCTCTGGGGAGAGGGGCACGGACCAGCTTCCTTTTTTTCCTTTTCTTTGTTTAACCAGCTCACAGAATTGCAAAATCATCTCCCTTGGACTCAGAAAGAGCTGCAGAAGAGAAGCTCACCATGCCCTGCTCTCAGGCAAGAGCATGGTCCTGCCTTGACCCATTATTCACTCAAGTTGCTCCCCTTTGGCAGAGGTGGCCCTTGGACTCAGAAAGAGCTGCAGAAGAGAAGCTCACCATGCCCTGCTCTCAGGCAAGAGCACGGTCCTGCCTTGACCCATTATTCACTCAAGTTGCTCCCCTTTGGCAGAGGTGGTCACAGAGCTGGGTGGCCCAGGGTGGGAGCGAGGGGCCAGGGTGTCCCTGCCCATTGCTCTCCTCTGACAGCCCATCAGCTCTGCCTTCCATGTGAAGAGACCCTCTATCCGTGCCCCACCCACCATAACAGGGATGACTTTGCAGTAAAACGTCCACGTGCTCTAACCCAGGTCCCCGAGTGTCCTAGGCCACTTCTCCAGGAAGTGACCATGTCAGAAGCCAAGCCCATTCTTGTAACTGACCTCCCTGCAAGGCACCAACCCCTGATCTGAGCATTGAGGGCCCTATGCTGTAAGCCCAGAGCCAAGGGCGAGAACTTCTCCAATGGGGACAGGTGGGTGCAATAGGCGCCAGGAGGGGTGACGGAAGTTTCCCAAAGCTGCTTTTTCCTTACTGCTGTGCAGGAGACCCAGGACACTGCCCCTCACGCAGTCCAGGGGGCAATGCTTCAGTCCCCAGTAGCACTACTGACAAGATTCCTATGTGTTCCATTTATTACTCCAATCTATTGAGCATTTACTGTGTGCTAGGCCCTATGCTAAGGCCCTTCATGCTAACTGCATGCTGTAGGGAATGTTTTGTCCATTTTACAGATGAGATAAGTGAGGCTCAGAGAGGCCAAGTCACTTGCTGTCTATGGGGGGTGTTTCCAGAAGCAGGCCTGAGTCAAGGATCTCAAGACAAGTGATTTTATGAAGGAAGGACCCCCAGGAGAAGCTGGTAAGGAGTGGGGAAGCAGGACAGGGGAGGGGACAAAGGCCAACGGGGGTGCAGTTCCAGGTGAGGGCCGGGGTCCGCCTGATTTGTGAGGTGCTCTGCGGCATAGATGGTACCCTCAGTGTTGGTCCCATCTCAAGGCCAGGAGCTGGCCTTCTGCACCCTGCACCAACCAACAGCTGCAAACCATTAGCAGCAAAGCCTGAAGGGGTAGCAGTGCTGGGAAAGGGACTCAAGGGGACCTGGCCAGTACACTGAAGGTCTCCACCATACTTGCTCTGAGTCACAGCCCTTGCAAGTGGCGGAGTCAGATTTCAAACCCGCCCCGGGCCCTAACCACTGCCCCACACTGCCCCTCCCTGGAGCTGGTGCTCTGTCCTTCCTCAGAGCCCTCTCTCCATCTCCTGCTTGGAAGCCAAGAGGTACATTCTAGGTATCACAATGGCAGGAGTGTATGCTGTATGTATTTATTATACCATGTGTTGTATCATGCTCTACGACTCGGTCTTACCATGGAAAATACAGCACAGAGCGTCTCCTGCATCATGCATGTGATGGGACTCCAGCTGGGTGAGGTGGGGCAGCCTGAGATGTGCACACGTGCAGCTCTGCAAACCCCGAGAACTCCCGTGCACAGAGGAACATTTAAGTGTCCTGAGTTAGGGCGCTCTCCTTAGGTGGCACAACAAACAACCAAAGGACGGGTCGATTGAAAGGGAACGATTCTGTGACTGATACTACAGTTGGCCACGGCAGGTGAGTGAGGTTTGGGCAGCGCTGACCTTGATCAAGCTGCCCTCTTGACGGGGGAGGAAAGAGGACCGGGCCGGGGAGGCGGGTCCAGCGACATGCTCGGAGAATAGTCACGTAGGCCCCATCGTGAGCATCAGCTACGTGCAAGTCCACCTCACCCACGGCATCTCATGTACTGCAGTGCTCACGGCACCCCGTGAGACCGGATCCACTGAACCCACCTCCAGGGGCTCTCGCTTCCCAGCCCTCCTGAAGCGAGGCGTGGCCATGTGGCTTCCTCCAGCCAGTGAGTCACGAGGGCGGGGACCCGGCCACTTCTGAGCCAGAGCATGTAAGTTTTGCCATGGGACCCTCCTCTGCACTCTGCCCTCCCTGTGGCAGAACTTCTGTCAGCCTGGCTCCAGGGCCCCGGTGGGACGGACACACCGTGTGGGTGGACAGCAGGCCCCTGTGTGTTTAAGCCACTGAGATTATGGGTCGTTACACAGCCTAGGAAGCTGCTGGGGCTGTTTATAGATAATCAAACAGAGGGGCTCAGAGGCACAAAGCCACTGTTGCAAGCCACGCTGCTCGAAAGTGAGGCTGCTGGGATGCAGAGCCAGTCCCTTAACCACCACCTGCCTCGGGCCGCTGGATTAGGTTCTGTCCCATCGCCACCTCCCCACACAGGCGCCCTTCTATCCCTGGGGACAACTGGCTTTTTCGAAAGACCAATCCATCAATAGTCCTCTGGAATTACATCTGGGGCTCTCTCTCCAACCCCTCTGCTTTGCTCACCTCCATCTGCCCAGCATTAGACCTCTAGGCCTCGGGGTGGCTGCCCTGGTCTTACACATCCACTGTCCCTGTAAATCCATTGTCCACCCAGGAACTAGGTCATTTTTCCAAAACATGGGTCTGCTTGTACCATCCACTGTTCAAGTCCTGTTGCTTAGCTCTCTAGAGAAATTAAAAAATTGACTTCTGGCCATTCATGGTATCAACCAATGCAAGGCATTCATTCATTCATTCATTCATTCATTTGGTGAGTATTTACTAGGTGCTTCCTTTGTGCCAGGCACTGGGTTAGACTCTAGGGACACACAGTAATAAGATAAAGTTCCCATCTGCATGGAGTTTCTGTTCTAGTAGGGGAGGTAATGTATAGCAAATATAGCAAAGCTTAACGTGGGAGAGACAGGAGCATTAGGGAAGGGGTTTGAGGGAAGTTGGAGCTCATATACACACACACGCACACCCCACACTCAAACACATGCACACGCATGCACACACATGCACACACATGCATACACATGCACACACACAGTTACTGGGTCCTGACTGCAGTGGCCTTTTAAGTGTCTGAGATGAAGCCTGAAGGAGTTGTGGGAATGAGCCAGGCTAAGATCACAGGGAAAAGCATTTCAGGCAGTGAGAACAGCCTGTGTAGCCTGCAACAGAATGCGTGTGGTGTTTTTAAGGGACTGAAAGAAGCCAGTATGGCTGGAGCACCTGGCCCAAAACGGAAAGTGATGTGAATGAGGTGCAGAGACTGGCAGAGCCAGAGGACGTGCGCCCGGGGAGCCACACCAGGAAGAATGGGCCGGGCATCCCACCAGGCTGGCAGCTGTCTGGAGCTGAGTGGTGGGTGCTGAACGATGGCACTGGAGGGTGAAAACTTGACAGACCATCAGGTGGACGTTCTCCCTTTTCCCTGAGCTCAGGGCAGGGCTTGGCCTGTCTAGACCCTTGCTGCCCCTTTTTATATTAAAATCCTTGCCATGTCTCCAAACCAGTGGCTCTTGTCATCATTCAATGCAGATGAGCAGGAGTCCCCTGGGTGGGGAGGGGTGCGTGTGGGTGGGGCTGTGTCAGCCTCCATGGGTCTGATGCTCTAGTGCCTCAGTTTACCCCCTGTGGGCTCACAGAACCAGGTTAATCCCTCTTCCACACGGCACAACCATGCAGGGGTACAGACCTGGGAGAAGCGTACACGAGACCTGGCTGCAACGGTAGTCCAGTGACAGTCGGTGACTGTACCCTCCCACCACTTCCTCCCACAGCAAATGTGAGAGGTCCTCTTCTCCGGCCACTGTCACAGGCAAGGGCTGGCCACAGCCAGGATCTGGCCGAGATCTCCGGGAAGGCAGGTCTGGGGGTGGGCAGTGGTCCGGGCAGCCCCCTCTGATTGGGTCCCCGGTGGGCTGTGTGGCCCGGGCAGCCTGAGGCGCCAGCCAAGGCCCCAGCCCATGTGCTGAGATTTCAAAGGCAAAGTTCTGAGAAATAACGGGGCTTCATAAGCCAGGCTGGTCGATATTCCACTGAAGCGGAGGGAGAGAGACCCAGGGAGACCTAGAGAAATACAGAGATAAGCAGAGATAAAAGCAGAGCGTGAGACACGGAAGGGCAAACCCAGGGGGGCACACCCAGGGGGGCACAGAACAGAGATGGAGAGAGGCGGAGAGATCCAGGCGGAAACCACAGAGAAGCAGGGAAGGACAGACACGGAGACAGAGACATACGCAGGGACATACGCTAACCCGTACAGGGACGCACGTGGGGAGAGACCCAGCGCCGCCTGCATGCAGGGACAGAGACCCACGCAGGGACAGAGACATGGGGAAATCGGTCACGCAGAGGGGCCGGGAGGGGCTGGGGAGGACGCCAGGGGCTCTGAGAAGCTGCCGTAGGGCAGGGCCCCCTCCCACCCCAACCAGCCCCTCCCCCCCATCCTCAGCCTCCACGTCTGTCAAATG
>NW_007728962.1:260385-266810 GCF_000696425.1 Galeopterus variegatus
GGGGCCGGGAGGGGCTGGGGAGGACGCCAGGGGCTCTGAGAAGCTGCCGTAGGGCAGGGCCCCCTCCCACCCCAACCAGCCCCTCCCCCCCATCCTCAGCCTCCACGTCTGTCAAATGTGTGTGTGGGGGGACAATTCTTGCCTCCCAGAGTGGCCTTGAGGGTTAAATGGGAAGACAACAGCAGCCGCTAGGCTAGCAGCAGCTACTCTTTCCAGAAGCTTCTATGTTCCAGGTCCAGTCAACAATGCAAGAACTGAGTTAGGCACAGAGTGTTCCCACTTCCAGATGGGAAGACTGAGGACAAAGTGACTTGTCTGAGGTCACACACCTGTCCCTCACAGAGATGGCGTTTGGACACAGGCCTTCTTTATTTTTTTGTTTTGTTAACTTTGGAACATGTATTTCTACCACCGAAATACTCTCATTAAAGTCATAAGCAGCAGATTGGACAGCCCTGTCCTTTGCTAAGAAAGGACCAATGTCACCACCCTAGAGCAGAGTGCCTTCCCCCCTCCTTCCCTCCCCCTCTTCCTTCCTTTCTTCTGCATCCTCAAGTCTACAATTCGGTGGCATCAAGGACATCCACGATGCTGCACAACCATCACCTCTGTCTAGTTCTAGAACTTTTGTTACCACCCCAAACTCAGGCCAGTTAAGCAGTCAGTCCCCCACCCTGTCCCCTCCAAGTCCCTGGCAACCACTAATCTGTTTTCTGTGTGCGGATTTGCCTGTTCTGGACATTTCAGATCCATGGAATCATACAACACGTGGCCTTCTATGTCTGTCTTCTTTCACGTAGCATTAATGCCTTTGAGGTTCACCGGTGTTATCTCATGGATCAACATTTCATTTCTTTTTACTGCTGAATAATATTCCACTGTAGGGACAGACCACATTTTGTTCATTCCTTCATCCGTTGATGGACTTTTGTGTTGTTTCCACGTTTCGGCTATGGAGAACGTGCTGCTGTGATCATTTGTGCCCAGGTTTTCGTGTGGACGTGTGCTTTCCCTTCTCTTGGGCATGCACCTAGGAGTGGAACTGCTGGGTCAAATGGTAACCTTGTTAAACATTTTGGGGAAACGCCAGACTGTTTCCCACAGCTGCTGTACTATTTTCATTTCCGCCAGCAACATACGAGGGTTCCAATTTCTCCACATCCTTGCTGCCATGTGTGATTTGCCTTTTTCAGAATCATTTTTAAAATGTTGGCCATCGTAATGAGCGTGAGTGTTATCTCACTGTGCTTCTGCACAGAGCATTTCTGAAGGACCTGGGGTGATTCTGATAGCAGGCTGTGGTGTGAACTTGCTTGCTCTGGTGGGTTTCCCCACCGCATCTCATTGAATCCTCACCAGTCTTTTGAGGTCCTGCTTGTGTATCCACTTTATAGAGAACACAGATGCCCAGACAGGTGAGGTTCCCCAGGTGACTGCTGCGAGCAGCAAAGCCAGGAGGGCCCCGCCAGGTAGTTCTCCTGTACCATTGACATCCGACATCTGCCCCCCAGAGACTGGTGAAAGCCAGCGGTGCACAGGCTGTGAATATCCTAAAGGGCTGCACTCCTGTCCTCAGTCTGCCCAATTCCAAAGGCCTTTACCCCTCCAGGCGCCGTGCAGCAGTCCAGGAGCTGGTAAACGATGGCCTGCAGGCCAAATCTAGCTCCAGCCTGCTTTTGTTCAGCTGGTTGACAAAGATTCCTTATCTGGCCAAACTTAAGTCAGGCTTAGTTATTAGTGACACATTTTCCATCCACAGACCCCCACCTGGCTATAAATCCCCACTTGCCCACACCATATTCGGGGTTGAGCCCAATCTCTCTCCCCCACTGCAGGACCCCTGTTGCAGTGGTCCCTGTACCCTTCACAATGTGCTGAATAAAGTCTTCCTTCCCTAGCAAGTGTCGTTAAATAATTGCTCTTTAACATGGTGAACTAAGAATGGTGTTGGCATTTTAAAGGTTGTAAAAGAAATCAAAGACAAGTACGCAGTCTAAAACGTTTGCTATCTGGCCCTTTACAGTTTTTGGACCCCCACTTATCCCAGTGTGGTGACTCTGGCTGAGCCCCTGAGCCCAGGGGCGGGGGGAGCACCAGGGTTTGGGGCATGGCACACCGCAGGGCTGCAGTCTCCCACTGGACCTTGTGCAGGGCCTGGGCTGGCCAAGGGAGGCACAGCCAGGCTCTCCCCAGCCCCAGTCCCTGCCTGGGTCACCTCTCTGCGGTTCAGTCCTCCCCCATCCCAGGAGAAGGTGAAAAATGTGATACCTCAAAGTGGACATGAAAGTTTAATGGGGCCGATGCATATTTAATGGAGCTTAACAAAGCTTCCTTAAAGACATCCCAGACAGCCCCCTGGGGGCAGGGGCAAAGCCGCTCTGCCCACCGCAGCCAGCGAGCTCCCTCATCTGTCTGCG
Source organism: Galeopterus variegatus (assembly GCF_000696425.1). Taxonomy (NCBI): domain Eukaryota; kingdom Metazoa; phylum Chordata; class Mammalia; order Dermoptera; family Cynocephalidae; genus Galeopterus; species Galeopterus variegatus. The sequence goes on from NW_007728962.1 coordinate 262,803, forward strand.
GTGGCATCCCTGAGACAGCTTGGCATTCCAAGCTCCTGCCAGAGCTGGACGCCGTCCTCAGTGTACGAGGGAGCTGCCCTTCATTGTTAATGTGATGAGGATGTCTGAGCCACGTGAGCCGTGGGGATGCGACTTCGGCTGCCTGGCCCCTTCCCAAGAAGCCTCCCCCTGCAGGACACAGCAAGGAGGCCTGCCTGGAGTCTCCTTCCTCCGTCCCTCCAACCCCCAGCCATGTCAAGGAACACTGCTAGGGGTGAAGGTCAGCAGGAGACATCCCAGGTCGGGGCACGGGGACCGTTCACCACAGGGCGTTGGGATAAGGTGGGTTCCTGTGTGGACCCGTCCCTCCAACCCCCAGCCATGTCAAGGAACACTGCTAGGGGTGAAGGTCAGCAGGAGACGTCCCAGGTCGGGGCACGGGGACCGTTCACCACAGGGCATTGGGATAAGGTGGGTTCCTGTGTGGATTCTGAGGTCACTGAGAATCAGAGATCTCAGAATCATCGCACCTTGGAAGGGCTGCCAGACTCTCCTGAATCCCAGCGGTCCAGGCTCACCAGCTACGAGCCCTGACAAAGTCACATCAGCCACAGGGCCATCCTTTCACTACCCTTCCCCATCTACATGACTTTGGGGCCACAGCCTACTCTTAATGTCACCCCAGACATTTCTTGGGGTCCCCAAGGGCTTCTTAGGAGGAGCCCACCAGCCCTCAGTGATGTCTTACGTGCGCCACTGGGCAGAGGAAGCTTCTCCCAGACGTGCTTTGTCTCGGCCTGGCCCAGGATGGTGACCAGGAATTCTCAGATGGCAAGTGGCCAGTCCCTGAGACTCAGCCCCTGGCCCTGTCCTCATTTTAGCACTGGAGTCATCATCCTCAACTGCCTGTTGTGTAGTCGTGATGCACAACCTGTCCCTGTAGCCCAGCTTATAACAGTAGTGCAACGACCCGTACCTACAGCAAAACCTGTACGTGCAGCCTGTGCTGTACCCAGCCCCACCGTAGCCCACACGTGAGCATATCACTGCCTCCTTGACGTCCCTGGTGGGTTTCAAGGCCCCCACAGCCCAATATGTCCAATACAGAGCTTCAGATCTACTCCCAAGCCTGGTCCTCGCCCAGGGTCCCCTGACGAGGTGAATGGCACCCCCTCGTCAAAATGTCTGGACTGGACACCAGCTGAGGGGTCATCCTTGATGCCTACCTCTCCTAAACCCATTTCTGGCAGTGTCCCCACTAAGGCCCCCCTCCTCCCCGCCCTGGTCCAAGCAACCATCACCTCTCCTGGCCACTGTGCAGTCCCCAGCCGGCCCCTCAGTCCATCTCCCATTACAATCAGTGTGAACTTCCAAGTGCCACCTGATCACATCAAACCACTGTTGAAAACCTGTCAGTGGGCTCCCGCTTCTCTCTGAAAGGAGCTCAGATCCCCCCCCGCCCCAACCCAGATATAAGCCGGGTTGACCCCCCCAGTGCCCAGGGATGCCAGCATCCCTCCCAACCCCAACTCCCAGCACCACCCAGGGGCCTAGGTCCAGGCAGAGACACACAGGACGGGCCACCCCTGTGCAGCGCCATTTACTCAGTTGCTCTTGGTTGAGCACCTTCTTTGGGTTGGGCCCTGGTCCCCCTGGACCCAGAGCAGCACTGAGTAGCCCCAAGTGTCTCAACGTCCACCCTCAGAAGAGCCCCTTCCTCTGAGCAGAGATGCCCCTTACTCTAGCTGCCTCCCCAGCTGGCATGACCCAGGTGGGAGCACCAGCGGGCTGGCGGGGAGCCCGGGCCCACGTGGGATCGGGCCACCTTGAGACATCGTACTGGAGTCTGTGACGCTCCGATGTGCGGAAGTCTGGGATGTGCGTCTACAGAGCATCCATCCGGGTGAGGGCTCTAAAGACGTGCTCTGCAGTCTTGGCTTCCGTGGGGCAGCTCTGTAGGGGCTGAAAGCAAGAGGGGCTGAGGGAGGACACCGGGAGGCCCTTCAGTAACCGCCCCCCAACCCAGAACCACTCTGATGTTGGACTGGGGGTTCTGTGTGAGATCTCGTTGGAAAGGAGTATTGCAACTAAAATCAAATCTGGACACCCTATTTGACAGATGGGGACAGTGTAGCTGGGGCGGGGGGTGGGGCGGCTCCTGGTGGTCACTGCTGAGCCCCAGGCCAGTGGGGACCCCAGCAGGGGGATAGCATTTAGCAGGAGAAGGTGAGGGGCTCGGTGGCCCTGGAGCAGTGTGTCACACTCTGGGTTCCTGCTCAAGAAGAAGCAGGTGTCCTGGCAGCCTCTCGATGCCTCTCCAGCCGCCCTCGTGTTTCTACCCCCACCACATACCCCACGCCCACCCTCCGAGACAGCACAAAGCAATCAGCTGTCTTCACACTTGGGAAGCATTTCCAAATTCCTTTGCCATTTGTTATCTCTCTCTAAACATTTTTTCCCAAACATCCTGGGAGGCTTGTGATTTCACAATTCCGAGATTCTCTGGCTCTAAGACTCTGGTTCAAAGGTTCTAGGAGATGGAGATTCTCATTTGGCATCTGGGGGATGGGCAGGTGACTGGTCCAAGGGCACTGGGTCACGTGGGCAGCAGAGCCTGTCCTGGCCTCGGGCCACCTGCTCTTTCTGCTCCCCACGAGTCCTTCCTACCGGTCCTGTGAGCTGAAAGAAGGTACCAGGGCAACATCCCAACAGCTGGCTTCTGGGGGAAGGACCTCAAAGACCGTCATCTCCACACTTCCCATCAAGGGCACAGAGGAAGCCTGTCCAGCAGGTCTGGGGTGACCCCATCCAGGGCCACCTCGCTTGAAGGCAGAGTCCCTGTGCGTTGAACTGCCAGAGCCCATGACCACAGCTCTCCCCTCTCTTCTTTCTCGGGGTTTGAGAGTCCCTCCTAGTTCCATAAAGGCCTGGGTGGGCTGTCCAGGTGCTGGCCCCAGGCACGAGGGCAGAGCCAGTCATAGGCGGCCCTGGTTCTCAGACCCTGTTTGCTTGGGGCTTGGGGTGAGAACTGACTGCTTTCCTGGCAGAGATTCAGGGTGGGCACCTAGAGGATCAGATGAGCCACCTCACAGGCTGCTTTGGTCTGGGCAGTTTAGACCTGAGTTGTTCAGGACTAGACGGAACTCTCCATGGACGCTTCCAGAATTGGACACGGTCAAGTCTCACTTCACCTCCCACTCAGTCATTGTCTCTGGAACCAATATCCCTCGGAGACCTAAAGGGGTGGGGTGTCCTGATTCTGGAGCAAGGCTCCCCAGTTCCTGGCCAAACCACACCCAACAGTGCCCCAGACTCACCCCCTCTCCCTTGTGTCCACCAGGTGGTCCCTGCCTAGGGTCTCACTGACACCTTTGGGACTGGAGCCCTGGAGGTGGCAATGACCACAGTTTATTCCATCCAGCTCCCTTGTGAGCCTTCTCAGTTCTGACATTGGTAATTTATATGGAAAAAGGGTGGGGGGCGGGCACAGTGATAAGTAGCGGGTGCTAGTGGCAAATCTGGGCCAAAAATCGGCACCTGTGTTGTAATCAGGCCCCACAGGGTGGGCCTGAGCTGAGATGGTTTTGGAGCCTGGTCATCAAGGCAGGGAGTTTTCATTCCTTGGCACTGTTCAAGGGCCTGTTCACATTCAAACAGGCACCGGGGGAGTATCTGAGGGTCTATGAGAGAGTAGGGTCAGGGTCCAAGGGGGGAATGAGGGTCTCTGTGTGAAAGTAGTGAGAAGGCGTGGTAATGACAGCACTGATGGGGATGGTGATGATAGTGATGGTGATGGTGAAGGTGATGGTGATGGTATTGGAGGTGATAACGGAAGGGTGGTGGTAGTCATCGTGGTGATGGTGATGGTGATGGTATTGGAGGTGATAATGGAGGGGTGGTGGTGGTCATCGTGGTGATGGTGATGGTGGTGGTGGTCATGGTGATGGTATTGGAGGTGATAATGGAGGGGTGGTGGTGGTCATTGTGGTGATGGTGGTGGTGGAGGTGGTCATGGTGATGGTATTGGTG
>NW_007728963.1:0-1295 GCF_000696425.1 Galeopterus variegatus
TTTTTTTAAAAAAAGTTGTTATTAAAAATTTTTCCTAAAAGAAAACTTCAGGTCCAACTAGTATAACTAGTGAAGTCTATCAAACATCCAAGGGAAAAAAAAATATTAGTCTTATACACAATTTTTCAGAAAATAGCGATGAAATAAAATCTCCATAGAACACTGTCAACTTGTTTTATGAGGCCATCAATAGCCTAATACCAAAACCTGACAAAGACATAATGAACAAAGAATTTATAGGTCAGTATCACTCATAAATACAGATATAAAAATATTAATGGAATATTAGCAAATTGAATTCAAGTATGTATACAAAAGATAACATATCATGAATAAATGAGGTTTATTTGAGGAACACAAGGTTAGGGTAACAGTTGAAAAATAAATCAATGCATTCACTATTGTAACAGTATAAAGGAAAAAAATAAACATTTCAGTTGAGTGCCAAAAATTTTTTTTACAAAATTCGATTCCTACTTACGTAAAAAGTCCTAGTAAACCAAGAGAAAGTTGAAGACTGGGTTTTGTTTTGTTTAAAAGGCATAAGTAGTGGGGGGCGGGGAGAAGTAATGCTGTCTATTTACATATGATATGATTGTATAGAAAATCCCAAGAAAATATTAAAAGAATTTCTAGAAAAAATAGATGAATTTAGCAGAATCACAGGTTTCAAGGATAATGAAAAAAATCAATTGCACTCACAAATTAGGGACAGACAAAAGGAAAATAACTTGCCTTTAAAATTCCATTTATAATATCTCTGCCCCCCCAAAAAACTTAGAAATAAATATACAAAAAGTGTCTTACCTTTTCTCTACACAGAAAACTACATAACATTTCTTGAAGATATTAAAGAAGATCCAAATAATGTTAATAAAAAATCAATATTTTTTTTTTGTCCTTTTTGAGACCGGCCGCACCACGCTCAGCCAGTGAGTGCTGTGAGCGCACCGGTCATCCCTATATAGGATCTGAACCTGCGGTGGGAGCGCTACTGCATTCCCAGCACTGCACTCTCCCGAGTGCGCCACAGGCTCAGCCCTAAAAAAAAAAAAAATCAATATTTTTTGATGGCAGTTTTCCCCAGATTTACTTCCAGGGTCAACATAATCCTAATAAAAATGCCAGCATATATATATATATTTATTTATTTATTTAGAAACTAAGTCAGTTCTCGGCGGAGTGAAAAGAAGCATAGTAGTAGCACACTCCTGAAGTCACTACACCTGTTCCTGCTTTTAAGATGGCGACGGGTCTGGAGCGGCCGTGCCAGGAGACAGCGTGACCCTGAGAAG
>NW_007728963.1:5761-51140 GCF_000696425.1 Galeopterus variegatus
AGGGGACACACTTGGGTGGGAGGGGGGAGAGGGAGGAGGGAGGGAGGTGTCGGTGATGGGATATAATAATCAACTACATTGTATATTGACAAAATAAAAATAATAATAAAAAAAAAGAAACTAAGTCAATTCTCAAATATGTATGGAAATGCAATGGCTCTAGAATAGCCAAAGCAATGTTTGAAAAGGAGAACCATGTTGAGGTACCCTACCTCATTTCAGAAGTAATTATAAAGTTAGTAATAATCCAAAAGCACAGGCAACGAAAGCAAAAATAAGTAGAATGACATCAAACTAAAAAGTGTCTGCACAGGAAAGGAAACAAACAAACAAAAGAAATGGCAACCTACAGAATGGGAGAAAATACTTGTAAACCATACATCCAAGAAGGGGTTAATATCCAATATATATAAGAAACTTATACAATTCATAACAAATGACTCTATTAAAAAATGAGCAAAGGACTGAAGTAGACATTTTTCCAAAGAAGACATACAAATGGCCAACAGATATCTGAAAAGATGCTCAACATCACTATTCGTCAGGGAAATGCAAATCAAAACCACAATGAGACATACTCCGACACTGGTTAGGGTAGCTATTATCAAAAAATCAAAAGATAGCAAGTTTTGTCAGGGATGTGGAAAAGAGTAAACCCTTTTACATGGTTGGTAGGAATGCAAATTGGTACAGTCATTATGGAAAACAGTATAGAAGTTCCTCAAAAAATGAAAAATAGAGCTATTATATGATCCAGCAATCCCACTTCTGAGTATATATCAAAGGAAATAAAATCACTACCTTGAAGAGGTATCTGCACTTCCACGTACACTGCAGCATTATTCACAATAGCCAAGATATGGAAACAACTTAAGTGTCTGTTGACAGATGAATGGATAAAGAAAATGTAACACATACTCATACACACACATATATACAAGAATACTTCAAAAAGTTCCTGGAAAAATAAAATTAAATGATAGTAGGAATCTTTCCATGAAATCTTTAAAGTATGCACATATAGACACACATACAACAGAATATTATTCAGCCTTAAAAAAGAAGAGCATCCTGCCATTTGCAACACAAAAGAACCTTGAAGCCAGTATGCTAAGTGAAATAAGTTAGACACAGAAAGTAAAATACCACATGATCTCTTTATATGTTGAATTTTAAAACAAGTTGAATTCATGGTAAGAAAGAATAGAATGGTGGTTACCAGGGGCTGAAGGTGGGAGAAAAGGGGAGATATTGGTCAAGGGTACACACCTTCAGTGATAAGATAAATAAATATTGGAGACCCAATGTACAGCATGGTGACTATCATTATTAATAATGTATTGTTACTTGAAATTACTTAGAGAGTAGGTTTCAAGTGGCTCGCCACACACATAAACACACACACTCAGGTAATTATGTGAGGTGATGGCTATGTTAATTAGTTGGTTGTAGTAATTATCTCACAGTGTCTACATATATTAAAACATCACATTGTACACCCTATATATATATATATGGTTTTTATTTGTCAAGCATACCTCAGTAAAGCTGGAGAAAAGGTTAATAGTAATCAAGACAGTTTGATTTTTACAAAAAGATAGACATATATCAATGGAATAGAATAGGCAGTCCAGAAATGGACCCACAAAATACGATCGACCAATTTTCCACAAAGATGTCAAAGCAATTCAATAGAGAAAGAAACCATCTTTTCAACAAATGGTGATGAATAACTGGATATTTACATGAAAAAAACAATTAGCCCTTACTTTACATTATATACAAAAATTAACTTGAAATTTATTATAAACCTATATGTAAAACCTAAAACCATTCAACTTTTAGATGAAAACATTGTGATAAACTTTGTGATCTTGGTATAGTTAAAAGTATCTTAGAACACAAAAAGCATTAAACATAAAGTTAAAAATTGCTAACCTGGACTTTATCACAATTAGAAACTGAGTTTACTCTTCAAAAGTTTCCATTAAGAGCAAGAAAATGCAAGCCCCAGACTGGGAGAAAATGTTTGCAGCACATATATCAAAAAACTTAATGTAGAATGTATAAAAAATTCTTAGAACTCAGTAAGAAGAAGATGAAGAACATAATAAAAAATCAGCAAAAGATTTGAACAGTTTCACAAAAAAGACATATTCGTGGTCATTAAGTACAAAAGAATTTGTTCGATATCATTAGTCATCAGAGAAATGCAAATTAAAACCACAATGAGATATCACTGCACACTTATTAGATTGGCTAGAATGTAGAGCAGCTGGAATTCTCATGCAATGCTGTTGGAAATGTAAAATGCCATAACCATTTTGAAAAATGGTTTGGCAGTTTCCTAAACAGTTAAATGTGTACCTCCCATATGATCCAGACATTCCACCTTCAGGCATTTTACCCAGGAGAAATAAAAACATGTGTCTACATAAAGCTTTGTACATTAATGTTCATAGCTGATTTATTTGTGATGGCTTAAAACTGGAAACAATCCAACTGTACATCAATAGTTGAACGAATAAACTGATTATAGTATATCCATACATGTACTACACAGCAATAAAAAGAAAGAAGTTATTGATACATTCAAAAACATGGATGTGTCTTAAAATAATTATGCTGAGTAGAAAAAGCCAGATAAAAAAGAATACATGTTGGACGAGTTCATTGAGATGAAATTATAAAAAATACAAATTAATTTATAGTAACAAAGGGCAGATCAGTGGTTGCCTAAGGATGGGGATGGAGGGAGGAAGACATTACAAAGGAACAGGAAGAAGTGTTAGTTATCTTGATTGTGGTGATGATTTCCTGGGTACAGACACATATCAAAATCTAACAAATTGTCCACTTTAAATATGTATAATTTATCACAACCAATTATACCTCAATAAAGTTGTTTATGTAAATCCAGAATCAATATTCTTTCTATATTCCATATACTTTTGCTGAAGTTAAAATACACTCTTACCACATTCTGAATAATTTCCATGCTCCAAGAAATAACTTCTGCAGAAGCCCACCCAAATGTAGTATTATTTCCACTTTTAGAAATTAAATATATACTTTATAAACATTTTAAAAAATGCAAGCCGAATTTAAGTTTCCAAGCAAGCGATTCTTTATAGCTAGTCTATTAAAGAGAGTGATAATAACAATATGTATCTCTTTGCACTAATTCCTCAAACTTATTTTGACTGCCTTGGCCACCCATCATCTCATAAACAGACATTGTTGAATACTCTCCTTCATGATTTAGCTAGAAATACAAAGTGGCATCCACCTCTACTTCCCTCAACTTCTGGACTACAAAACTCAAAACCTTAAGTGGCTTTTCTGCTACTGCTGAATTTTACTTTGTTCTTATAGGAGATATTTTTCTGCTTATCCTCTGATCCCTCAAGAGCCAGGTAAGAGCATCAGTCAGACACAAACATAGAAAGAGGATAGAGAAATATGAAGACATTCAGAAAAGTATTTAGGGAGAACTGGGAAATGCCAAAGAACTCTAAATCCTAGGTATTTTTGACCTGCGCTTTTTAGGTTTTATGGTGTTTTCTTGAGAACACATTGGAGGCCCTCACAGTTATTACCCATGTGTTTTTGCCACAACCAGTTGCTTTAAAGGCTTCTCTAGGCCTGGGCTGTTGCTCTTTTTCTTTTCTTTTTTTTTACTCTGTGGTTTTTCATAAATATATATCTATTTTTATAATTATAAAATTATGTACATGTATAAAAAATAAGATGATATAGAAATGTATAATGTGGAAATTTGATATTCCATATAATTTCACTCATAATTATCTGGTACATACCTCTTCATTCTTTTCCTATGCAATTTTCTGTTCTTGTAAAACATTGCACACACAGATACAGTCTAAATCTTATTTACTTGTTACAGAAAGAAATGGAACTATACCTCCTGTTCTTAGTTTGCTTCTTCTTACCTAACAATATGTTTTGAAGATTTATCTGTGTCTGGACATAGACCTATTTTATTCTTCATAACAGTGATTTAGCAGTTTATTGTATGTGTCCTCCAAAATTTATCTAATTAATTCCTTTGTTTTTAGAGTAAAAAAAAAAGTAAATTTTATTTCTAATTATATTCCTAACGGGTAAATTCTTTCTTGATTTGCTCATTATATATTTACTGTTTTAAAATGGATTGTGGAGGAGATTACTTACAGTTTATTATTCTAATTATATTCCTAACGGGTAAATTCTTTCTTGATTTGCTCATTATATATTTACTGTTTAAAATGGATTGTGGAGGAGATTACTTACAGTTTATTATTATTATTATTATTATTATTATTATTATTATTGGAATGTAGTTGATTATAAATCTGTGGGGTACAGCATTGAATACAATATCTGTTTGCAATATGTGATGTTCAAATTAGGAGAATTAGTATATTCAACATTATATAATATAATCGATTTTGGGGGCCCTTTACCAATTCGTCCCCTAACCCCCTCCCTTTCCCCTTTTCCCACCTCTGGTAACCTCAGTTCTGTTCTCTTCTTTTGAAAGATTGGCATATTATTGTGATTGTCATACGTTTTGTTTTTATGTATTTGTTCATTTTATTTTTTAGCTCCCACTTATAAGTGAGGACATGCAGTATTTCTCTTTCTTGTGCCTGGCTTAATTCACTTAACATGATTTTCTCTAAGTTCATCTGGGTTGCCTTATTAATTGGGATTATTTACAATATTTTTGGCTATTGTGATGAATGCTAGAATGAATATTTTATATATATGTATGGATGTGTATATATGTAATATGTACATGTATATATAATATGTAATATTATATATAATATTATAATATACACATACACTTCATACAAGCACACAAAGATATGTGTATATGTGTGCACATTGTTTTATAAAAATAGAAAATTACACATTTATACATACACATGTACATATATATCTCTGTGTACTTGTATGACTGTGTTCATATGTTTTATGGTATAAATTGCTAAGAGAAAAAAGCACATTTCATATTTTAATAAGTAAGAATATTTTAATTGCTTTCAAAAATGATTGTACCAATTTACATGTCCACCCACAGTAAAAGAAAGTGCCCATTACTGTCTGATTGTTTAGATGCATATTGAACAACGGAATAACACTAGGCTACTACTGTCCTTTGTGACTTTTACACAAAATTTAAAGTAAAGCAAACTCGTGCTCGCTTTGGCAGCACATATACTAAAATTGGAACAATACAGAGAAGATTAGCATGGCCCTGTGCAAGGATGACATGCAAATTCGTGAAGTGTTCCATATTTTTCTCATGAATATTCATAATAAAAAAATAAATAAAAATAAAGAAAAAAGCAAACTCTTCGGATATAATGTCTGGCGTTGCATACTTGAGTTCCACAACATCCACAGGTGGTTATGCTAATGTTCAAAGGATAACACACATGGCTGAGATGTAAGTGGATCTCCCCTGCACAATCAGTTCTAGAATACCAAATTACCTTTTTTCCTTGCTTCTTTTTTTTAAATGTCTATTTCAGCTCCAAATATACAGAAGAACCACCAAATTCCATATTTCACATATAAGTACATGAAACCATTAAATCTTACCTTAAACTTTTATCCTTCCACTTTTTGACACACACAAAAGTATTCAAATAGTATTATTTCATAAGCTTCTCTGCTGGATAAAGATGTCTTTGCTGATAGAGCGGTAATGCTTTGCCAGCCCATATTCCATTGTCTTCAGAAGTTATTCTGAATGGGAGCCACTGCCATTATGTGAATAAGTCATGCATGATCCCAGGGTATATTATCAGCCCCTTGTGGAACATTTTTACCAATGATGAAATGTTATTGTTGTCAGTGTCAGACATTCGGTCTTTATCAGTCTCTCTCATGACAGCCCTCGTTATTCAGGCAGACTTGGGACAACTTCAAGGTGAGAACTTTCAGTACAAGGTCAAGTGGACCAAATTTTGTTCCTATCCACTGCTCAACCATTTCCTTTCCCTTTCATCATGCCTCACAGACCAACCCCTATTTCTTGAGGACTGCAGTGGGAGAAGTGCAATGAGACCTCATTCTGCAGGGACCCTGGAACCACCTAAAGAATAGAAATTTACACTTTCTCACTTTTGTCTTCCCTAGAGACTTTAATTATTATGTCCTTAATTGTTGACACACACCCTTATCCCCAAAATGCTCAGGAAGGCAGTGTTGTGCATTAAAAACACTCGTGGGCTTTAAAACCAGAAAAGTATATTTTTTCAGATATCAACTATAAAAAGTTTGGCCAGCTACTTGAGATCTCTGGGCCAGAATTCTTATGTCTAAAATATATCAAATCCTACCTTCCCTGAAAATCTGTTCTGAGATTTGAATATGATAATGTATATACAAATACTTTGCTCATTATCTAGATCATTATAGGAGTCCAACAGATGTTCATTTCTTGCTTCCACTACATTATTATAGTTTTTTTGTGACTAGTAATGCCTCAACAACATCTTCATGATAATTTTGATCCTCAAATGAAGAAAGTATAATCTTTTCTTAGGTATATCGTGTACTTTTCTAAAACCTGAGGCCTAAATATCACAGCTAAGACCCCAGGGTAATTGCTCCTTTTCCCCGTATCTCCATTTTTTTCCGCCTACCTAATTCTGACTCACTGCTCTTTATGGATTACTCAATAGCTGTGCTGAGAGGTGCTGCAGGGTTTAGAGGACTGGCTGGAAAATACACATGAGCATGCCAGAATGCCAGCTCTTCACATTTAAACTGGCAGATTGTACATATATTATGTGTAATTATGCAAGTATTAGAATGATGGTGGAGCCCTTCAATCTCAAGGACAGTGTGGGACTGGGTGGGAGCAGATCCTCCATGGCAACAGATACTTTGTGGGAAAACCCAGGACCCAGAAAAATATTTATTTCCTCTTATAGTGTGTGTGTTCCACCATTTTCTACTCTTAATCATCAAAATTAAACACATACATCATAAAGCTGGCAGTACTCAGAACTGTATTCTCTGGAAGAAGCTTCTGATCAATGAACAGATGCATAAGGCAATATTAGAGAAAGTATTTAATGTTAACACTAGGCAAATATAGTTAATTGAAATGTATTTTAAGAGCATACTAACCATGAGGGGAAAGATTTATCCATAGTGTCTGAAAGTATTCATTGATAATGATGGCTCAAGATTAGGCTGTATAATATTAATATCATGCCTACTAAGTGTGGGCACCGTGTTTAGCCTTTCACTTGTATTATGTAATTTAGTTCTTACAGCAGCCCTTTGAAGTAGCTCCTGTTACCATTTATGAAGGGGAAATGAGAAAACTGTCTGGTGGAAATTGAATGATTATCCACTATCACACAGCTAAGAGCCAGAGATCTGAATCCATATCTATCTGATTGTGATTTTTTTTTATTTTGCTAAAGTAAATGTAAATTTATGACTAAATTAATGTTGTAACAGTTTATCTGAGAAGGTAAAATAGATGATTTTCACTGAGAAAATTCAAGAAGTTATCTGTCACTCAGGCAATTCATTCATTCCTGAAATTTTTTTGAGTGTCTACAGTATATGAAAGACCCTAATAGGCATCTCCGAATTAGGGTCAGAAGGAAAATCTAAGATGCATAACCACAAACACCTAAAAGAAAGCAAAATCAAAACATTATTTATGTTTGGGTATTTTTGGTTTTGCTATGTGTTTTTCATGGAAAAAATACCCACCCAAAATACCCAAAAGTAAATAAAAAAAGACATGACTTATGGCAAATATTATAACTATTACATGATGATTACTTTTTAAATGAAGCCATTAAAAATTTACCATGTAGAAACATTGCTTTGGAACTCAACAATATAGCAACAAAGGAAGAAATAATGTTAAGTGACTCACTTCTCCCCTAGTAGAAAAAGAAAAACTCCTCTAACATTACTCAAAGACATCTGTATAAAGGCTATACTCTCTACTTCCCCACAAGAAAATGAGTTGCGAGCGAGGGTCACTAAATGTCAGGCTCTGAGGCCAGACTCTCTGAGTTTGAATTCTGGCTCTACTGTTAACTGATTATGAGGCTGTAGACAAGTTATTTAACCTCCCTGGGCCTCAGTGAGTGTTGTTGAGAGGATTAAATGATTTAATACATTTAAAGCACTTAGGAAGCATTAAATAATGGACACATAGAAACAACACAATGGATTCTAGCTATTAATATTGGTTTTTTAAATATTTTTTATCCCTAGGGGTCATATTACTACTTTGTATTAAATTACCCCTCTTAGTTCTAATTAGAGAGAGGGAAAGAGAGACAGAGAAAGACATATCCCAAACATAGGATCTATTAAAGGGTATAGTTACTGAATAAGTAAAACCTACTAAAGGAATGAGCTCATTACTTCAGTGGGGTTTTCAAAATAAGGTAGATAATATGATTAATGAAAAATCAGTAACAATTATTTCTATAGATTTTTAAAACATCTCATAATAATTGTTAGTTAACTGAAATTGTTAAACAATGACAATAACAAAATGGACTAAGGATGAAAGAAAGCAGGTGTGGTTGCTACGGTCTGAATGTCCCCCTAAATTCATGTGTTGAAACTTAATCACCATTGTGGTGGTATTACAAGGTGGGGATGTTGGGGGAATGATTAAGTCATGAAGGCTTTCCCCCTCAGCAATGAATTAGTGCCTTATAAAAGGGCTGGAGTAAACTAGCTTAGGCCTTTTTTACCCTTTCACCTTCCACCATATGATGACACAGCAAAAACGTCCTCACCAGAAACTGAATGCTGGTACCTTGATCTTGACTTCCCAGCCTCTAGAATAGTGAGAAATAAGTTTTTATTGTTTATAAATTACTTAGTCTGTAGTATTTTGCTATTGCAGCACAAACTAAGATAGTAGGTAAAGTTAGAAAACAAACCAGTCAATACACATTTGAGTGAAAAAATACAGAGGACTTACCCATTTATCTTTGTTGTGTCTTGTTTTAACTACTGTTATTAAGTTCTGGAAGATGAGGTAAACAATGAAATTTCAGGTGTATAGGTTACTCTGTTCTTCAATGTATGTTAAAATGCAGGAAGTTCTCAAAGGTTCTGTCAATTTCACACACACATATACACATACAGACACAGTAGCTGATAAATGACTCTTATTCGACCATGTGCAATACCTTTAGTTAAAAATCTTCAGAAGGACAGTGTGGGCCTTTATTTAACTGTAGGCCTAATAGGGACAATCTAGAAAGGGATATTAGAGCCTGTCCTGATTAATCCTTGAAAAACCAGAACTATTGTTTCTTTCCTACAGGATAAAAAGATTGGAAGCAGGAGACTGGTCTTTATCAGGAAGGAGATAGGAAATAAAATCCAGATCATAAATTTACTTAATAAAACCACAGTTGGTTTTCTCCCCCACTTAAAATGGCAGCCTTATTTTGTCATTTTTTTCCCCAAGAAATAAAATACAGACCCAGGTGGTTAACATTGCCAAGGAATGGAAGTGGCTAGTGATGTGCGCAAAGCATGATGGAAGAACAAACTCTGAGTTCTTCACACTGCTTAGATGAGGTTTCTGAGGGCGATGAGCCCTAATAATAAAAGTTACAGATCAGATGAAAGAACTCTTACCTACAAAATTGGAATATAATAAAATAGGGGATCCTTTCTGAGGCTTGAAATAGTTTGTCCTTAAACAAGCTAAAGGAAATGCTGTCTTATAAAGGTAATAGTAAACATTCCAACTTATTACCCTGGAAGACACATGGAGAATAGTTTACATAAAGTTGTGAGTGACAGATTCGTAAGGTGTTTTTAAGAGGGAATTACAGATATTTAGAATACATCCCTCACACTTTGAAGCAGTCATAACTAAAGACAAAGTTATTCTTCTACCTAAACATACCTCTTTTATCTTTTTTTTTTTAACTACAATTCAAAATTAGCACTGTGACAGTAGTAGTTTTATCCATGGCAGTATTCCTTACATTGCATTCCTTGCTTGTTCACTCACTGCACCAACCCATTTGAAATACTTTCTATACATAAACTTCCATGCAAAACACAGAGATGCCAACATGAATTGGACAGATATCCATCCTGTAGAACCACATATTTTAGTGAAGGAGAGAAACAGAAAAACAAGTTACAAAGTGATATTGATACAGAAGGATGATAAATGTCATTTAGAAATATTAAAAATGTATTTTGTTTATTTTATGAGTTTTGAAGTAGAATAAATGTCCACCAGCATAATGTATAGTCAAACTAGGGTTAATGAGGCAAAACATGAAAAAAAGCCTTTAAGAATGTCTGTAGATGAGTGGTGAGCAAAGATTTTGCCAGTATTATTACTCAGCATGAAAAAGGGAATAAAATAACTCAGAGTTACTTTGTGAGGTCTCAGTGGAAAGCCTATTTTAAGGCTGTAATTGAATTCAGATGTAAATTACTAGACTATATTTTAATTACAGGAGTAAATGGCATCCATTTTCATAACCAATAAGTAGAAAGCAGATGAATGATATAGTACTACATTTGCATACTGTAAGTCCAGACTACAATATCTCCCTATTAAAAAATATATATATATAAACCAAGGGAACTATGAAAAACCGAACACTCTAAAGATGGTTCACAGAATTCTATCTTCGGCATCTTTACTACTCTCTTTTGGTCATTATGGCGTTTTCATCAATGTCAGTTCAAACTTGTTCAAATTTATTCAAACTTCCATCTAAACATATATTCTCTTCTACTAAGTCTTCATGTCTCAAAGCAAAACAAACAAACAAACAAAAAGATTGAAAGAGTGTGCTTGATAAATCTGAGGCCAGAAAAAACAACCTTTCTTCCAAAATATGTTGATGACTTACTCCTTTGATATAAGACACCAGAATTCACAAGACCAAATTCATGACTTTGAAGAGGAATGAAAAGACTGAGGAAATTTAATAAGGCCCAAATTTTATTCAGGCAACTTTATCATTTAAAATATGATGGCTTTATGCAAGATGCTTACCATATAGTGTTAAATATTGATAGAAGCATGAGAGCTTAAGTACACATGTGCACAGGGTTGATATTCAACAAGCACAGCAATACAGTGCCAGTAGTATTTAATATTTAGCAATGCCTCCATACAGGTGAGTAAATAACCACTGTTTTTAGATTCTCAAATGCCATATCCCTCGAGGGCCACTAGATCATCAAGGGTCACTAGAGCCCAGCCCAGGAGCTGTGCACTTCCAGGCAGCCACACCGTTGCTTGTTAATCCCTCCCACACACCGGCCAGCCCGCTGTTGATGGGGCAACAGCATTCCTGGAGGTGGCTAGTGTCCTAGTGGACAAGGGTTTGATGATCATCCAGCCCACTTCTGAAGGACCTGAGATCTAAAAAGCTGAGAAAAAAGGGAGGACAGATCTAATGAGAACCTCCACAGGCACTGACCTAGTATTTCAGACTCTGATGGCAAACACAACAGTCCAATGATTGGAAGGAAGCTGAGAGGGATAGATGAGACATGTGAGAGTCTATTCCACTGGAGACCAGTGAAAGCCTCATGTGGGAGTAAACTTTTTACCATCACTGTTGAATATAGTATCCATCTAATGGGACAGTTTACCTCCATTTAATGGGACATTAAAAGGGACCGTCAAACATTTGCTGGACATGGATGTTAACATTAATTTTATTCACAACCTTAGAGCCAATATCATGTCAGCTCCTGTTTTATGCCAGCCACCTGTTTTAAAATACACTCACTCATTTGAGTAGGTACCATAATTACTATCAAAACTCCCACATTATAGATAAGGAAACTGAGGCACAGAGAATTATTTAAAACTTAAGTAGCAGAGAAAGAATTTTAGTCCAACAAGCCTAAACAATGAATCTCAGTTCCTATTGTCCCACTGCACCACTTCTGGTTTGGAATAAAAAAGCAGGTTCCATCTATTTTAATATATCTTTCCAACAAATGACATTTGTGATTGAGTCAATAATGAAGGTATTTACTACATTTAAAAAATACTAGGCAATATGTTAAGAGCTAGAATATTTTCATTGTCATATCTATTAGTTGAGCAGAAGCTGAAAATGGATTAAGTGCCACTGACAATATAATTGGTATCAAGAGAAGCCCTCTAATTATTGAGACTGCAATCACCCAGTGAAGATTGCTTTGGTGCAAGCATCACTGGGAGAGCTTGATAGGATTTGCTACATCAAATGATGATGCAGACTGTGTAGCATTATTTCCTTGTTGGCAGCAATATTAAATAAAAGATTACATCTGGGAGAGCAGAGTACACTGGTTATCTGTCAAAATCAACTGATTTGTAAACTATTAGAATAAATTAGTGAAAACTTTGCACCATGGCTTGTGTTGCTTGCTAAGTCAGTATGTAATATATGCAATTAAATATACTTAGAAAGTAAAGTAGAATTAAAAATTTTTGGATTTACATATTATGTAAAAGTAGAATTTAAAATTTTCAGATTAACATATTTATATATTAATTTATATTATCATACTGATTATTAAATAACATTAATCACAGCACTACATATATGCATAGAAAAGGTGAGAAACTATACCCCAAAATGTTAAGACTGGTTATGTCTTGGTGTTGAAGTAGATAGAGATTCTGTGTATACATCAAGGAACATGTATTATCAGTGGTAACAGCAAAAATATATATAAGGTATATTTTCAAAACACAGCTTCTGTCTAGCCTATCGGTTTTTTTTTCCAGTAGCTGAAAACTTAGATTCATGCTTTAATGTTAATTTAACCTTATTCTTAAATAGCTCTCAGGCCAGATGATAACTTTTCCTGAAGTGTCTGTAAACAGGTTCCTCAGCCCACTATACTGACCACCTTCATTAATCTCATATTGGCCTGACATCTTGGTCTCACCTGCAATTCTAACACAAACAATTGAGCTGACTTTTCCTGAATACTCTTAATTGTCCTGTTTACTCCCTTCCCTTACCAATCTTTAATTCCCCCAAACCACCCACCCATACACACCAATTAAGAAAACAAGGAAAATTTTTAAAATATTTTATTTTAAGGATGCTTCTCACCTTGGTGAGCACAATATTCTGTTATGTGATAAGCTGAGGAAGGACAAGTTTGCGCCTTTTGAAAGAGCGTCTTTTCTGAAGATTGCCATGAAAGGGGTGACCTTGAATTCTGTTTCATGACTGTTTGGTAGGATGTTCTCTTTTTTTTCCAGTCAGAATCATAAGCTACTCAAATTGTCTGAATTGTCACCCCTATTTTCCCCAGGAAATTGTGATCTGACCTGAGAGGACAGGAGAATCAAAATTATATCTCATCTCTCTACCCCAACTTGTGGAGTCTGGGGTTCTCCTCTTCATTTCTCTAAAGGTCTCTGCTTATTCCCAGTGGGGAAATCTTGAAAATATCAACTGGTTTGGGATGCAACAAGAGAGCAGGTAATGAAAATAACTGACACGCATACAGCACTCACTATGTGCCAGGAACTGCTTTAAGTACTACGTAGTCTTTTACCAATTTAATTCTCACAACAAAGCCATGACATGGCTCCTATCGCTATTCCCACTTGGGTAACTTGCTTCAGGCCACATACTAGTACATGGCATGACTGGGATTCAACCCCAAGTAGTCTAGTCCCAGTCTTTAACCACTAAGCTATATTGAAGTGGGCCTGGGGAGGGGTCCGGTTCATACAGCAGAGCTTAGATGCAACCTGAATCGACTGGGTAGTACTTTCATTGAGGGGTTGGACCCAGAAGCCTCCAAATAAGGGAATTACAATAAATCACAGCATTAACTCTCAGTTCATTGCTCTTTTCTGTGAACCAAAGTCTTACTCTCTTTTATCAATATTGAGAAAGAAATTTCTCAATATTGAGAAATTCCTTAAGAATTCAGCAACCAAACTTTCCCTCACCTTTTCAGCATCTCTAAAATGGTGATATTAATAAAAACTTCTTTAGAGCTTTATAAAAATTTACTAAGATCTTAAATATATAAAAAAATATATAGCTTGGTGGCTGACATAAAATAGGTGTTTGTAAATGGCTATTTGTCAAACAGAACAACTGAGTGTGATGATGGCACAAAGTGAGGCATCTAGGAGCTATAGAATGTGAAATACGGTGCTGGCCCTTAAGAAATTCACAGTCTCACAAATCTGAAGAATGTCAGGCAAGGAACTAACCTTCTAAAAGCTGGAGAAATAATTGTCAAATCAAATTAGAACTATAGAGCAGCTAACCTGAGCTCAGGCTACTAACCATGCCCCCATATTATCTGTCTCTTCTGTATTGTTTATAGCCAAAGATTACATTATCCTATTGATTCTTCTTAGGTTACCATGACATTGAAATGCCATTTTCAGTCTTCTCACATTGGCAGGTATCCCAACACATACTTTTTAGAGCTTATACCTCTCTTATTAGTCTAGAGCCAATTTCAGATGAATTTCTTATGCCCAACACACTGAATACATGTTAATTATGCTTAATTCACACTTATATAGAGAGACTCTCATAAAATTATCTACATATAATGATGATTATTACTAATAGCAATTATAAGTATTGCATTCTTACAATTCCAAATGGTTTATATTTGTAAATTCATTCACTTTACATATATCAGTGTAAATATATACGGATGGACATATTTTCTATTTCTTAGGTATCTTTTATTGTAAACCTTTTACGGATTCTTAATTTGTTTTTCTTCCCTTCAGTGTCTTGCACATATATGATGCTAGAATACTGAGTGAAAAAAAAATCTTAATATGATTGAAGATAAATAATTCCTGGTACCAGCAACTCAAGTTTGAAGAAAAAAACCCACTGTATCATTTGGGTCTTTATCAAATAAGGAATTTGCTAGAGAATTAGGTAATCACGTCTTTGCTTCCAATGAATATTTGCTTGCTTTCTCCAGGGCTTTTCTGTGAATTTTACAGAACAGGGGGTTCCTGGTTATTCCCCTTTGTAAAAGATGCTGTACTGATAGAGTTCCATGATGAATTTTCCCACTTCTAAGTTTTGAGTGATTTCTAACACTGTGATATGGAAACGAAGAAAGCAAGTGAGGAGGAATTTTGAAAAAAGGTTATGGAAATAGCTGGGAGTCTTCCTGTGGAGCCATCCCAGAACTAGAGTTTTGAATAATGCATGTTCAATAAATCTAAGTGTCCCACTATGCCACATTTTAGAACAGGGAGAGAAAATAATAGCTACTGTCCACACTTATCACCAATAATAAATTGCAGGGCTCCTGTGTGTGGCAGCGATTAATGCAAAATGCAACCCAAAACACATAACTAAATAAATAGATAGTTTGACTTTCTTGGGGTTATCTTTCTTCCTCCTTCTTTCTCTCTCTTCTCTCTAAATAGAAAATACATTTAAAAAAAAAATCTCTGGAACACCTACCTTTTTCTCTCTGAGACAGACAAATAGGCTCTTTTTTCCCAGGCAAGGGCAGGTGAGTGTAAGTGTTTGTGTGTGTGTGTGTGTGTGTGTGTGTGTGAGAGAGAGAGAGAGAGAGAGAGAGAACTCACTGGCAGGGAGTTGTGGTACTGCAGAATTCACTTTCCCTAATGGGGTATAAAGTGAGAGTGGCAATTGGAAGAGTCACTATAGAGCTTTGGAAGTCAAACTCAGGAGCACAAGCAACTTTTTAGAGTATTTTAATTTGCAGAGGAACGCCATCTTTGAAAGCTTTCAGTTAGATTATAAAATATTTTAGGTAAAAAACAACCTCCAAAACCTTCAGAAATTAAAAACACATCGAAACTTACATCAAAATTAAATATAGGTCATGCATCTAAACAATGAAAACACTTTTAGAAGGTTAGAGTATTAAATTCCATCAATGATAATTGTTATCAATTTTTGTAGGACCCTCTGAATGCTGCAATGCCCCAGATGAATCCATCATTTATTGAGACCGTTCAATTTGCAGGCATTCTACCCCACAGTTTGTATATTAGCTTATTTAATCCTCTCATCACCAACCCTGTGATGGATATTCATATTTTCTCTGTTGTTCAAAGGAGGAAACAGGCTCAGAGAAGCTAAGTATTTTCTTTAAAGGCACACATCTGGGTAGTAGAGCTGGGGTTTGCATTTCTGCTCTGATAAATACCAGGACATGCTCTTTCTAGTCTGCCTTATATAGGGTTGTCACATAAAATACAGGACAGCCAGTTAAACTTGAATTTCAGATGAACAACAAGTAGTTTATAGCATAAGTTATGCCCCCAATATTGCATGAAGTATACTTACTTATACCCCCAAAATATCATTATTTATCTAAAATTAAAATTTAACTGGACATCCTCTATTTTTATTTGCTAAGCCTGGCAACCCTTGCCATACATCTTTTCTGGATCCAGCTATCTATCTTTGAGAGGGAACAATGCAGTGAAAGGGGAAAGGCATTCTTCATGGAAGAGGGCAGGGTGAAATGAGGCACTTCTCACACTCAGCACTGGCACATTCCTGCAAAGTGCTTTGTGATTTTCTGATGATTATCAGCATTTGCAGGATAATATCTGCCAGCAGATGAGGTGAGTAGCCTCATCAAGGGCAGCAAAAGTTGTGGAGGTTACACCATAAATTGGGGACAACTGAACTGACAGAGTAACTGGATCTCAAACCTGACACTCACTGGAAGGAACTGGATGGTCTCTAAGCTCCAACATTTTCTGATCTTCTCTACTATACATATAATCAGTCAAGGAAGAAACGTGTACCCAAAGATTTGCTTGTTTCCTCCTTATCCTGCTTCTTCAGGGTATAAATGATTGTCTCAGCTCTCAATCCATGGGAAAAAAAAAAAAAAAGAATCATCCCTTTCCTTCTAGAACTGTATTTCCAACATCAACACTCCTGAGTATTTGAGTGCAACTTGGCTACATGACGGAGACCGCAGTACTGCCCCTGCCCATTGCTCCTGCCCCAGTGCCATTGCTCATCTTGGCCCACTACGGCCCACGTGGCCCATTTGTCCCAGTTTCCTTCTCCTCTCTGAATTCCACCAGTCCTAACCTATTTGTCTTCTGCCTCACTTGCCTAGCCTTCAGCCTTTTTGCTCTCTGCTATGGAACTGATAAAAGTAATGTGAGATAATGTGTTAATGACCTTCAAAGGCATTATCCCTTCCAGATAGCATCTGCTGCCTTAAATGCTGTAACACCAAGGCATAAGTAGGCTGGTAGAGGAAATATTTCACATCGGGTAGAGTTTTCTTAGCACCTCTATATTGCATCAAATCCATGATGCTCTACCCCACCTCATCACATGCAATTGATCAACCAGAGTATCTATTTCCTTACTCTATCATACTGGCCAATTTATTTAAGTGTGGTATATTAGGAAAACCAAATTTTTTCACTTATTTTTAATTGAAGTGTAGTTGATTGGATGGAAGTAGCCATATCTATTGCACAGAAGCCTTGTTTAGTAAAATGAGAAATCATTAACAAAAATAACTTCCAGGAAAGTCAATCCATGACTCTTCACTCTCTCCTTGACCCCACTCTTACATATTTTAAAAGAATAAACTCAGGTTTATTGCTCTATAAACCTTTCCTTATCTCTAAAAACTTCCTTCATTTATATCCCCATTGTACCCCATATGTTTTTTCATCATAGCACTATGATTAAGATTACAAACTAGGGGGCTAAATTGCCTAGGCGCAAATCCTGACTCTATCATTTAATAGCTGTGTCACTTTGGAAAAGTTATTTTAATCTCTCTGTGTGCTTTTTATCTGTGAAATGGAATAATATTGCTGTCTTCCTCATAGGGCCACTCTGAGGATTAAATGAGTATATGTAAGAACAGGGCTCAGCACACAGCTAGCATGACATATGAGGGATCTTCAAAAAGTTCATGAAGTAATTTGTATTACATTTTGCTGTGGATTTGATATCCCCACAAAACTTAACCCCCAGTGTGACAGTGTAAAGAGTGTGGGAAATCCTATGGCAATCCAAAGGTGGGGCCTTGAAGAGGCAATTAGATAGTAGGGCCACACCATAGTGAAGGGATTAATAATGGTGGTTGGGGTGTAGTTCTGAGTTTTAAAAGGACAGCACATGAGAGTCTCTCTTTGTCTCTGCTCTGTCATTTTCTGCCATGTGAGACCCTTGCATTGCTGTAAAGCATCCATCGAAGAGTCACCTCACTACATGCGTTCCCTGGACTGTGGATTTCCTAGCCTCTAAAACTGTAAGCAATAAATTTTGCTTTCTTTATAAATTACCCGGTTCCAAATATTCTGCTATAAGTGACAGAAAAGGACTAATACAGAAAATTGGTAGCAGACAAACGGAGTGTTGTTTATGACAAATACTTGAAAATGTGCAAGTGGCTTTGGAACTGGCTGTTGGGCAAAGGTTGGAGGAATGTTTGGAGGTCTGAGAAGAAGACAAGAAAACCAAGAGAAAGTTTGGAATTTTTTTGAGACTGGTTAAATAGTGGCGAGGAGAATACTGATAGAAATATGGACTGTAAGGACCATTCTAAGCAAAGATAACCATTGCTATGAACTGGCAAGGAACCTGGCTGCATTCTGTTCATACCCAAAAGTATTATAGAATGTGGAACTTAAAGGTGCTGACATAGGTATTTGGCAGAAGACAATTCTAAGCAGCAAAACATTCAGGAAACTGCATGGATACTTGTAACAGCCTATGCTGAGTTATGGCGGCAAAGGCATAACATAAAACCAGAATTTAAAAGGGAAGCAGAGCATAAAGATTTAGAAAATTTGCAGTCTGGCCATGTGGTAGAGAAACAGAGAGCATGCAATGGTGCAGTCCAGTGACCATTTGCTAAGGAGGTTAAATGAAAAAGATTATCAAGAGAAGGGAAAAAAGACCTTGGAGGCTGTATTAGTCTGTTTCTGTTGCTTATAACAAAATACATAGAACTGGGTATTTTATGAAGAAAATGAAATTTATTGCTTACAGTTTCAGAGGCTAGGAAGTGCAAAGTCCAGGGAACACATCTGCTAAAGACTTTCTTTGGTGGTGACTTCAGTGATGGCAGGATATCACATTGCAAAAATGGTGGAGCAGAGAGAGCAAGAAGCCATTCCTCACCCACTCTCCTTTTAAAGCCCTCAGAACCACGCTGCTGACCACCAGTATTAATCCATTCACTACTGCATGGTCCTACAATCTAATCATCTTTTCAAGGCCCCACCTTTCAATCACCATAATAGGATTTCCCACCCTCTTTTACACTGTCACAGTGGGGACTAAGTTTTGGAGGGACATTCAACCCAAAGCAGAGACATTTCAGAGATCTCGGAAGCTGCATCTCCCATTATAGGCTCAGAGGCCTAGAGGAACTGAATAGTCTTGGGGAATGAGCCCGAGACACACTCCACAGGCTCACTGCCCAGGGACACCTTGGTATGCTGGTCCCTGCATCAGCACCCCAGCTGCTTCGGCTGCTCCAGCTATGCCTAAATTGGCCCCAGGTGTGGCTGGACCTGCAGCTTTGTAAGATACAAGCAAGAAGCCTTGCTGGCATCCCCAGGTTTTGGGTCTGCAGGCTCACAGAATGCGGAGGCTTGGGAGCCTCTACCCTGACTTTGAAGGATGTTTGGAAAAGGCTGGGGGCCCAGGAAGAGATCTGTCACAGGGGTGAAGTCACCACAGACAGCCTTCACAAGAGCAATGCTGAGAGGAAATGTGGGGTTAGAGTTGCAGCAGAAAAACCCCATCAGCACTATGCCTAGTGGTGCCGTGGGAGTGGGACTGCCATGGGGACCCCACGATTGTGGAGCTACTAGCATGCAGTGCCAGCCTGCAAGAGTTAAAGCATGGCTAGAGACCAGGGAAGTCATGGAAGTGGAGCTGATTAAGGACTTGGAGACCCAACATATACCAGTGTGCAGAGGATGTTAAACATAGTCAAGGTAAGAGATTCGCCAGCTTTGAGATTTAATGCCCACCTTGATGGATTTTGGATTTTTGGGGACCTGTTACACCTTTCTTTTGGCCAATTTCTCCCTTTCTGAATGAAAATATGTACACTCTGCTTACCCCACAACTGTATCTTGGCAGTAGATAATTTGTTTTGATTTCGCACATGGGAATTTGAACTTTGGACTTTTGAGTTGAAACATGTTAAGATTTGGCGGATGAAATGAATGTATTTGTATGTGAAAAGGACATGAGTTTTGGGAACCAGTGGCAAAATGCTGTGGATTGATGCCCCCCCCCCCAAAAAAAAAAACTTAGTGCCTACTGTGATAGCATAAAAAGTGTGGGAAATCCTATTATGGTAATTGAAAGGTAGAGCCTTGAAGAGGTGATGAGATCGCAGGACCTTACCATAGTGAATAGATTAATAATGGTGGTCAGGGATGTGGTTCTGAGGGCTTCAAAAAGAGGGCACGTGAGAGTCTTTCTCTCTCTGCTCTGCCATTTTCTGCCATATGAGACCCGTGCATTGCTGTAAAGCCACCACCAAAGAGTTACCTCACCACATGTGTTCCCTGGATTGTGGACTTCCCACCTCTGAAACTGTAAGCAATAAATTTCATTTTCTTTATAAGTTACCCAGTACCAAGTGTTTTGTTATAAGCAACAGAAAAGGACTACTATACCTTTTAATTCCATTTTTCCAAGAACTTTTTTTTTTATGCTTCCAAGAACTTTTTGAAGTACTGTCATATGTAGGGTCCAAGGGAAATCTTCCTCGTCACCACTGAAACTTCACTAAAAAAAAATCACTGACAAATTCAGATAAATATGAAGAAAGGGCATAACAAATTTGATCTTAAAATGCATTGCTCCGGGGAGTTACAGAATGATTGTCCAATAACCCAGTAGGGTACAGATGCTTATGTGCCCCTCTTCATAGGGAAAAGGGAAGTGGGGGTGTAGGAGTAAATAATTTATAGGGGACTCAATGGGCCTGGAGAACATGCAATGGCCTGGGACAAAGTCTGTTTGACCCACAGAGCACACAATGACTGGTAAATGATTCTCTTCAAAATACTTAATGAGACCAAAATAGAAGACAATGGTCAGGGACAAACGTCTGTCCAGGTGTGTTGACAGACTTCAGTCTTTCTTTCTGTGATATGAGTTAAGTTAATTAAAACTCAGGGAAAGGATCAGAAATAATTGTTGTCTTCTTTGGCAGGTTCAGACTTCAGTTTGTTATGGGAAGAGCTTCATCCTGTGCTTTGCAGAGTGACAGAGTATTGAGGGACAGGAGGGGAGAGGAGGTCCGAGACCTGGAGGCCACTCATTTATTCCAGCACGTCAAAGCACCATACGTCTGGGGTAAGAGCCTTCGAATCCCAAAACGTGCATACTTACTGTTGTTACTTATTTCATAGGTGTGTGTGTGCACATCTGCCTTCCAAGACTATGAGCTTCTGGAGGACAGAAAATGTGTGTAATTTATGTGTGTGTTTGTAGCATTCAGTGCCTTGATTACAGTAGGCATCCAATAGATAATTGTGGAAATGATACACACCCAGACAGCTCTATAAACAAAGTGAAAATCACCTTGAGTCCCTGCTCCGAGGTTAGAAATGTCAAGTAACTGTCAACAGAACTCATGAAAGTGTATTTTTTTTTTTTTTCCGTGAAAGTGTTCAGGGTCTACTGAAGAACCACGTTTTTCCTCCCAACTCTAAGACTGGAAGATGGTCGTTTGGCTGATTAATTTGCTTATTTATCTATGTTTATGTAGTGTCTGGTCTGAAATGGCTGATCTTGATTGTGAGCCATTTTGCTTCTATATAGAAAATCCTTTTCTAATCAAGAATTGTTTTTCTTTGTTATTATCATTCATTCTCAGTCAAACCCTCACCTATTCAAAGAAAAACATTTTGAATCACCTGTATGCACATGTGAATATATGTATGTGTAAATATAGATGCTTGAATCTCTTATTAAAAATCGGGTTTTTTTACAGTAAATATTGAGGAGAAAATGACTCAGAGAAAGGCTTATTTATATATAAAATCCCAAAACGAAGTCCCAAGAATACCCTACCTGAAGTATAATTAAAAAGTAGGTCACATCTGTTTTCCCTGCTCTCTTGCAGCCATGCTTTGTACCATGGGCAACCAACGCCTTCGTGGTTTCCTTCTCTTTCCCTGACTCTTTTGCCTTCAGCTAGGTCAGCCTCCACAGAAGCAGTCCAAGATCATTATCTTTTTTGCTCACTCTTTGGGACCTTCTTTTTATCAGAAATCTAATCCACTATTATGAACTATGTGCTTATGTTTATATTTATGTGTTCATGGCTGGCACTAATTTAGCCTTCTTAGATAAGGAACACACTGAAGTTTACATAACATCCAATCACATGTCTATCACAAAATGTCAATAGAATTTCACCCTGAGGTGGGATGAAAAGGAAGGGTAAGAAGAGAGATAAAAGACTTCTTAAGTTTCCTTAAATTTCAGCAAATCACTTTAAATTCAACAAATATATTTGTGTTGTATGATGGGAATACAAAGATGGATCGCAGCTCTCCAGGAGTTGGGCACGTAGGGGGAGGCTACGGTCTTGACCTGGTCTACTCAGGAAGTCATTACACTATAACCCAGAGTGGATGACACCATACAGATATCTATAGCCCAAGAATTCATACTCATACCTAAGCATTCTACTGTACCCATTACTCTCAATATTGGGAGTGGGGTGTATGGCAGAAGGCAAGGAGAAATGTTGGGCAAGATGCTTACAATGTGAAATCCTAGAGTATTTCTTTTGTAAATATCAAGTGTGATCCATATCAATACTGTCTGAGTTTAACTCTACCTTCCATGGTCAGAAAATGGAATGAAATATAGTTTGGGTACTTATATAACACCTCTAGGAAGGCTCCCTATGGATTTGTGATAAAGACCTAATTTGCATGACCAGTCTGGTATTGCCATTCACACCCATCGGAGCCTGTCCTGACCCCAGGACACCCCTCTTTGTAGGACTAAGTGATACACACTGTCATGTTGGTCACCACCATGGAGAAAGATTTTGATCTCTTCTAAAACACAAGCTAAACATTATACTGCCTTTTTTTTTTTTTTTTTTTTACTGTGACTAAAAATGAAGAACTAATTCACTCTTTGGGGTTTTTGTAGGCTTGGGGATTTTGGTGAAATGAAATGCAGGAAATAACAAGTCTCTCTTATTATTAGAGGGTAGTAATACTTTATTTACTCCTGAAAACAAACAAAAAACCCAGCAGGGGGTGAGCAAACACATAAATTTTCAAAACCTAACAATGAGAAAGGAATAGAAAGAGAAAAAAATTCAATATAAAAGGGAAACCAAATAACTCAGCCTGTTGGCATATTTCTCAGTGAGCTGACTGTAGATAATTATGCTGGGTCCTGAACACATTTTATACTCCTGATTTAGTCTCAGTCCAAGCAAACACTTTTATTTATCATGATTACAGAAACCTAGTATTCCTTATCCCTTCCCTTGGGAAGCACAGGAGAAAAATTCCAATAGTCTTTTTAATACTCAGATGCTTTGAGCCATTTCCAGGTAAGGGAGCAAACAACCCAGGAGTTAGCAATGGGATTTTCATCTTTTCAGCAAGAACCCATTCTTCTTTTTTGGTTCATGTACTCTAATCAAAGACACCACTCAATAGTGCATAGTGTGTGGAGAAGGGGACAGAAGATGGAAGGAGTATGAATGTGGGCACTTTAAAAAAAATTTTGCCCAAGAGAAATATAAAGTCATTTGTCAGACCAGCAATTTTGCACTGTCATATGCTATTACTGCCAAGAAACATGCACACAGACACATATATACACACAGACACGTGAAATACTCCATACTGATGCATGTAAAGTACCAGAAGAGGCTGAGCGACTGTGGCTAATCACAAGCATCTGCCAGCATGACATTTGCACTTATACGAGCACATTTCTAGCATTACATTAATATAGCAAGAGTGAAGAGGGTGGTAGAAACTTAGAGGCAAGATAGAGCAAGAGAGAGAGAAACAGAAAAAGAGAGATTTGAAAATTTATGCTGTGCATGCATGTATATGTGTCTATAGTCTTCAAAAGTTTCTAGTTACAAACTGCGCTTATGAGCAGGGCAGTCTTTGGTGCCAACTGTCCTGGGGAAATATTTGCCCCTATTTTTCATTTACAAGATGTAGACCTATGTAGATGCCATCAGTGCTACTAGTAATATAAGATTAGTAGGTAATCTACGTGACACATTGGTTGCACTACTAAAAATCTTTATTTTTTTATATTTACTCAGAAAAGTCTCCTCTGATGTCCTAATATTTTCACTCTAAATAGGGTAGTGAAAGGTGGAGAGATGTGTCACTTGTGGGCTACATACTACTATAGTCATCAGAAAATTTAATTAGCCTTTACATAAACAGTCCAATTTATTAAACAGTAGTGGGAAATTAGCAAAGTTAATCAGAATCCAGAGCTCTTAAATATTATCCTTTATTAATTCCTTCAATTAAAAAAAAATGTTATGTAGAGAATTTGTTTTTTTAGAAAAAGCCTCTAGTGGTGGGAGAGATGACTTGCACCTGATGACAGGCAGTGTTTACACTTCTAAGTTCTTTATTTTTTATGTTTGAGAATAAATCCAAAGGGGTGAATAATCAGACAACAGTTCCAGTCCTGGATATCATTTGTGGGCTCTTTTCTGGACAAGTGAGATGCACTTGCAGAACTATCATCCTGTACATTAGTGAAAATGAGATCATTCAGGGCAGAAACAAGGAGGGAGTGGGCAGTAGTGCACTGCTTTGGTCAATAGTCCCTGGAACTGGCCCACTCTGGGGCCTCATCCTCTTAAGTAATGTGACTTTCTTTCTTGCTCATCAGATTATACCCTGAAATAAAGTCTGTAAACTCTAAATACAGGCTGTAAACTATAAATACAGGCTTACAACTTTTATAATGCTCTATAGCTGCCAATAGAGCTTCATACAGAGTAGCTAAATTTTTTTTTTTAATTCAATAATTTGAATTTAGTCACAACTGCCATGTGTTTTAAGAGAATTATTGAGTTTTTTATTTAGGGTTCTTTGAACTTCAGAGCCTTGTGCAATGGTATTTAGTATATTCGTAGATATGTGTGACCATCACCACAGTCAATTTTAGAACATTCATCACCACAAAAAAAATACCATACATTTCAACTACACCATGTCCCCTTTTCCTGCCTTCAGCACATGAGCAAGGACTAATCTACTTTGTGTCTCTATAGATGTAGTGGATTGAATTATGCCCCCCCCAAATTCAATGAAGCTTGAATTGTGTCCTCCAAGTTTTATGTATTAGAAACTTAGTCCCCACTGTGACTGTGAAGAGGGTGGGAAATCCTATTATGGTAATTGGAAGGTGGAGCCTTGAAGAGGTGATTGGATTGTAGGACTGTGCAGTAGCCAATGGATTAAAAATGGTGGTCAGGATGGTTCTGAGGGCATTAAAAGAAGAGGAGAGTTTGTCTTTTTCTCTCTTGCTCTCTCTGCTCTACCATTTTTGCAATGTGATACCCTGCTGTCACTGAAGTCACCACCAAGACCCTCACCAGATGTGTTCCCTGGACATTGGACTTCCTAGCCTCAGAAACTGTAAGCAACAAGTTTTGTTTTCTTTATTTTGTTTTCAAAATACACCTGGTTCCATGTATTTTGTTATAAGTAACAGTAATGTACTAATACAATACATTTGCCTATCCTGGATATTCCATATGAATGGAATAAAAAAAAAATGTCTTTGGGAACTGGCTTCTTTCACTTAGCACGATGTTTTCAAGGTTCATCCATGTTGTGACATGTATGAATCAGTACTTTATTTCTTTTTGTGTTTAAATAATATTCCACTATATGCATTTACTACATTTTGTTTATCTGTTCATCCATTGATGGATATTTGAGTTTTTCCACCTTTTTAAAATTGTACATAATGCTTCTATAAATATTTATGTACAAGTTTTTGTTTTAGTATATGTTTTCACTTATTTTGACTATTTACCTAGGAGTAGAATTATTAACTCATGTGTAATTTTGTAATTTTTTGAAGAATCATCAAAGTGGTTTCTGCATTGGCTGTATCATTGTACATTTTTCATCATAAGCCCCATTTTGATTCTAGAAAATTAGGCTTTATTCATATTAATGCACGCAGATAAAAATAATGGCTTTTCCCCTTTCCCATCCAGGCATGGTGTCTTCTTTGGCTGGGTCAAATTTTATATTTGCATTTAATGGTTAACTTATGGGTTTGGGAACTCAGGGGAAGGTTTAGGTCTTGCAGGCTATGTAATGGAATGAAATGGAAAATAGACCTACAGTAGTAATGAATGGGCATAAAGTGATCAGACCAAAGTAATTTACCACCGCTATACCTTGAAATGGTCCAGAAATTGAATTAAAAAAAATGAAATGATAGAAAACATTGCTTATAGGGATATGGTGGTGGGGAGCTTAAACAGAGTATCATGATTTACTAAACAATATTAACTTACAACAAGTAAAAAGAACAGGTATGAACCAATGTCAGTTTCTGTTACTTTAAATCTACAAATGGCAAAAATGTCTACCCGCAAGTGCTGATGCATGCATAATGTCAGTTTCTGTTACTTTAAATCTACAAATGGCAAAAATGTCTACCCGCAAGTGCTGATTCATGCATTGTTTTTTTTTTTTTCCTTTTTGTCTTTTTTCATGACCGGCAACGGATCGCAACCCTCGGTGTTGCTCCCGCACCTCGCTCAGTCAGTGAGCGGCCGGTCTGTATGTGGGATCCGAACCCTCGGCGGGAGCGCCGCTGCGCTCCCAAGCGGCGCACACAGGGCCGGCCCTCATGCATTGTTTTGAATGTTTAACACCTAAACAATGAATATAGTTTATTATGACTTCTTGTATTATTGGAAATCAGAGTATTTCATTATTAATTTTTTTATACATCTATGTATCTTTGCATATGCATCTACATTGCCCCTATCTCACCCCTGGCATTTTGCTAGGTGATTTGGGAATGTCAGAGAAATAAAAATGCTGAGGACTGTTTAGTTTAGATGGTACTCAGGGGATACGCTTACCTAATAATCCAAGAGAGAAAATAATTAACTGACAGAATGAATGATAAAGGCATGAGTTATGGGATTCCTCTGTGAAATTCTGGTAGAGCAGTTGTATTAGTCTATTTTTGTTGCTTATAATAAAATACCTGAAACTGGGTGATTATAAAGACAATGAAATTTATTGCTTACAGATTCTGACACTGAGAAGTCCAAAGTCCATCTGGTGGTGGTGACAGTGACCCAGGGGTCTCGCATTGCAAGATGGTGGAAGCAGAGAGAGCAGAGCTAGAGCAGGAGAAAGACTCTCCTCTTTTAAAGTTCTCAGAACCATGCCCTGACGTCCATTTCTAGTCCATTCACTACTGCATGGTCCTACCACCCAAGCATCTCTTCAAGGCTCCACCTTCTAATTACCATAATAGCATTTCCCACCCTCTTAACAGTCACAGTGGGAACTAAGTTTCTAATAAATAAAACTTGGAGGACACAATACAAGCTTCAATGAGTTTTGGGGGTACATAATTCAATCCACTGCAGCAGTCTTCATGGAAGACAAAGAAAAGGCAGAGGGGCTTATGTGTAATTTTATAGGTGAAGGGAGAAGGACAGGGGATCCAGGCCCTGGCATACCAGGAGCAGAGTTCAAAAAGGCAGGGGGTAAGGATGGAGTGTTACTGTCCTTAACACTCTCTCCAGAAAGAAGGATTGATGGAAAATAACCTGATGAAAGATTAGAAAAACAGGTTGCAGTCAGATAACTTTGGGCCTTAAATGTCAGGTTAAAACATTCTACCAAAAGAAGGGATCTCCTAAAACGTTTAAAGAGAGGGTGAATTATCGTCAAAATAGTGTTTTAGAAATGTCATTGAACTGTGGGGAACAAGATAGACTGAAAGCCACACAGACAAGAAAGAGACAGGTGCTTGGGGGCCATGGCAGTGATTCAGGACTCTAGTAGTGAGCACCTGCTTTATGGAGGTAGAGGTGAAAAGGATGGAATAGGCAGAGAAATAGCAGTAGTTAATTGATGGATTAGATAAAGTAGGTGGAAAAAAGGTAAAGTTAAAATCACTCAAATTTCAATAATTATTAATAAGAGCAGTATTTTGCTCATTTTGAAATTGCTGCAGACTAGGAGAAAATTGATCGCAAATCACCAGAGACAAGACTACAAAAGTGTTTCATGAACTAATGGCATAAAAAATGTATCTTAAAAAGGATCTCTCTGCTATTTATATCTGAAATGTATAAGCTTAAACCAAAAGGAGAAAGGATAGGGTGCAAATACATTCCAGATTAAATTTTCATACAAAAAAGCTGATTTTCTCTTTAAATCCTGAACACATAAAACACGTGTACATTTCTCTAAGACAGAAGGCAAATAATGGCTTTAATGTCTTTAATGTCCTGAAATTCTCAGACAAATCACATAACATTTCTCCATAGTTCTATTTAGAATACTGTCAACATTCCTCAAAAATTCTTTGGGGTGGATTTTTTTTTTTCCTTTTCAAAACTTTTTTATATTTTTTCAGAAAATATTAAGACACTTCTAAGAGACTGAAAATTTTCCAGAGTGGTAAAAGAATGTCTTAGACCGTTCTTCCTTTACACATTGGCAGTGAGATTTAGTGAAGTATAAAAGCCCTGTGCTCAAATCCACTCCAGTTGCAAAGATAATGAAAGGATTGTGGATAAGAAGAAAGAGTCAGCACCAGTTTTAAAAAATTAACATTTAAATTTTTTAAAAATTAGATTTTTGAGGAACATTTACCACCTTCCCTATGTTTTTACATATATGCTTCCTATGTATTTAGTCACATTCATTTTTTGATATGCCAAGAGAAAGGGTGATAGGTGGATTTCAAGGAGAGAGAAAGAGCAGAATTTAGAGGTGTTTTCGAAAGCCACAGAGTGGGGAATGGAATTTTAGTCAGTACCCAGCTAAAGATGAAACAGGTACAATCTCAGCTTCATTGGAATACCTGACAGGGGGTGAAATGATGCACTTTTCTCTTTAACAGCACCCTAGGAGAGTATTTTATTTGCCCCTCCCATAAAGGATAGTAATGCCTTACATTGATACATTGAATATTCCTGCTATAGAATGAATGAATCCTTACCACTGGTATAGTAGTTGTGGTCACTTGAATATTTTGAATTAAGTTTTATAATCCAAGTGTCACTTAATGGTGTGAATAAAATATCAAAGTTTCTTTCTTTTTTTGTTGTTCTGATTTCAAATTAATAAACAATGTAAAATCTGCTCCCTCAATGAGTAAAGTCAAATTTTCTAATTTATGTACTTTGAATATTGAAGGGATTAAATATTTTTACTACTTTCTATACTTTTTATTTAAAAAAAACTTTAATAAATTTAGAAACTAACACTGAATAGTGTATCCAACCAAGCTTTTGCTCTAAGCTCATGTCAAATTTATCTGTTAAATTAACTTCTATTTCGTATTTACCTACCTTTCTTTCCCATTCTGTCAGACACCTCTAAAGTAATTTGAAAAATTCACATTCTTTTACAGAATATGCAATTGCAAAGTTTTTTGTTAAAGAGTGTTTTAGCTCTATTATGAAAATCTAAAATTGCATGGTATATGCCTGTTGTTGCTTCAGGACCATGGACAAAGATGTGAAGTGTCATTCCTGGGTGTTCTGGATGGTGAGAATCACAGAAATATTTCCACTCTGGTGAGGATTTGGCATAGTACCAAAATAAGGCAAGCAGGGCTCCTGATTTTTCCTTGTTCCTAAATTCTCTGCAACCAAATAAGTAAATACTGTATGAAACCCTCAAAAAGAGCCAGGCCATTGTAAGAACTCTGTTATTAGTTTTGGTTTATAAAGGGTATACAAACACACAATAAGTATGAATTCAGAGGAATTTATTAAGATTTTTATGTACTTCTTTCTGGATTGGAAAGTGCAGTTCATGTTGTATCTAATGGGCCACCCAAGTCCCACAATGAAAGAACCTTTCCTTCTACAATGCCATCTATCATGAAGGTAGTCTATCTTCAGGATGGCCTTTCGCATGGGGCATCTCTGGAAGATTAATTCCAGCTCAAAGATATCCAGTACTTTCAGCCATTTGGGAGCTTTCAAGATCACTCTAGATATTGCTAGATATTGGGGAAAGCTGGAACCTTACTCTTAATAAGTTCTTGTGGAAGAATTTATTTTTTACTTCTATGAAATGGAAATTGTCTCTGGTGAGCTTTAAAGTGAGGTAGCATCAGTCTTAAGAAAATGAGAATGAAAAATATAGGCACAAGTTCTGTTTCAGAATTTCAACGGTGATTGTCATATATAATTAAGGTTATGTAGAAAAGGACAGATGAGAAAAACTTAGTGTTTATTTCTTTTTTAAATCATCGGAATGCTTTGGATTCTTTCAACATGGGCACTGTCTTAATACAAATAAAAGGTATTACTGCATTATTGCTTTTAAAGGTGGTTTTAGTATTTTTATGTCAGTGAGAAATTTTAGTTAGAAATCTTGGATTATTCTATTTATAAGTGATTGAAGAAGGGATAAGTGCAAATTATTAATTTACTAGAACTATTTTTTTCTATTTTTCTTCCTCATCCTTATTTATTTCTTTTCTTTTTGTCTTCTGCCAAGTGAAAGGGCTCTCTGTTTCAGTGCCAAGAGGAGCCTAGAGATGATTAATTGATTGGACTGTCAAACTGAGACAGTATGTGTGTGAGCAGGTGAATAGCAGGAGGGGCTCAGGCCATTCCTTTAATTGGGGAAGCCTTGTCTGGAGGTCCCTTGTAATAAAGGGTAGCAGGGTTGAATGAAGGAGAATAGAGAAATCACTACAAAAATGAATGTGCCCACAAAGAAGTTCATTATCAAGGAATGTTTTAAGCTTCCGAAATATGGCCTAATTCTTCTCTATGTGGCCATAAATTTCCTGTACCTTTTGAGGATTACTTTTTAGCTTTTATTGGGAAATTTATAATGTTTCAGCAGCCACTCTGACACTGCCCATTGAATCTTCTCTCTGCCTCAGCTCACCTGTAACTTTGGAAAAGTTATTAAATTGGCTTTATCATGATTTTTCTGAAAATGGAAATGAAACCTGTTACAGAGGAAGACTATGAAGAAACACACAACTAACAATCTGTTGTAAAAATAATATAATATACAGTCATACTAAGCAGAGACTCTATAAGATTTTGTTATCACATTAGTTGGAGGAAGAGCTTCATAACAGATATAGACTATTGTGGTCAATCTGGTCTCCACGATACATCAGGCTTGGAGTTGTTCAACCTTCTTGTTCTAATAAACATTTAAAATGATAGAAGATACAAAGACTTCACACTGTTTTTGTTGGGTTTCCAATCCCTTGAACTTATTGATTATAAGATTGTTTATAAAATCATGTTACAATATTGAGTTTTCTTCCCTTAAAATAGCCTTGTTATTGAAAGTTGAAATGCCAGTTCTGTTTCTACTGACATGCTAAAACTCTTGGCCTTTTCCGAAGCCCCATTTTATTTCTTTACTTTTTAGGGGCCAGGATAAGGAAAGGGAAAAATGCAAATAAATCTTATGTCTAATATTTTCTAAAACTATGGTCATGATTCAGCAGTCTTAACAACTTTAAGAGGGGCATTCAGTGCTGGGTATCTTGGGAGAGGTTTCAAACATTTAATTATATATGGAACTAAGTCTAGTTGTATGTGTCTGTGTTCATAGAGCATTGTGTTCATCATGTTTATACAATGAGAAGAGTGATGTTGCTTGAATGCAAACTTTTCTTTTAAAATATTGATGAGCCATGAACCTAAAACCTTATCAAATACTTAATCACTGAAAATTCAAAACAAAAGACATCTACTTTTTGTAATTAATTTTATTAAAAAGATAGTTCATCATTATTTTATTGCACCTTTACCTCACTGTACCAAATTTATTGTTTCTGTAATCAAGAAACTACCTTTTTAAAAGTACAAATGCTACGTGATGATAAATTGGTATACAGTGAGAAAACAAAGGAGTTCTATAAGTCTGTGAATGTCAAGTAAGAACATTTCTATGAACACCTCTGTGTGAGTATTTTTTAACAAAGTTCTATGGATGTAGTCCTCAAGAATGTTGCAAAATTAAACTACTAGAATGTTGCAAAATTAAACTACTAAAATAATGCTTATATTATTACACTGCTTCCACTAATGAACCTGGATTTTATGTATTCTAGTGATGATGGTAGTTAACATTTATTTAGCAGTTACTTATCCTAAGCATTTAAGCTGGAGATATTTAAGCTTCATAGCAGCCCTCAGCAGTAGATTTTATTTTCCACAGAAGGAAACTGAGGTTAAGAAAAGATACTTTAATATCCTCAAGCCACGTGATAAGTAGCTGAACTAGATTTAGAAACCAAATCCATCTGATCCTAAAGCTCATTCTGTACCACCGCCCCCTACCCCCAATCCCCAGACGTTCTTCCTGTTCTGCTCTTTATGACTTGTACCTTTAAGCCATTAGTTTTCTGTAAGCAGACACGTTTGAAGATTTTTCTGATTTATGCCATTCCAAGTCTTTGCATAGGTAGTAGAAATTACTAAAGAGTTCTGCATGTCTGTTCCAGGAGGCATGCTTCATTTTAAGGAACTTTGCTTTATAAGTTTTCATTTTCTTTTCTAATTTGTTAGCGTTTTTCTTATCAATACTGAATATATGCTCTTGGTACTATATTTGATTCCCCATTCAATAACTCTACAACATTTTTATAAATAGCCTGAAAAATTTATAAAATCAATAAACAAACAAAAACAAAACAAAAACTATGGACAGTTAAAGTGTACTAGAAACTAGGCTGGAGACTTGGGGTAGAGAACCTATTAAAGGCCAGTTCATAAGTAACTAAGCCAAAAGAAAACAGGCACGTAAACAAATAAATTATAACACTGATAATAAATACAAAGGTAGAAACATGGGTAAGTTGGGGAAGTAGCTTTGAGAACTGATTTATTTTTGAGGGGCGGAATAGAGGTGGAGGAACAAAGAATCAGAAAATGACACTTGAATCGAGTTTTGAAATATGATTAAGAGTTTTCCTGTTAGGTGAAGTGGAGGCTTAAGATGGTTATGGGTGGAGGAGGGGATTCTGGGCTGAGGGCAAATATATCATGTGTGATCCAGCGATTCCAGGCATAAATTCGAATTATAATTTCCCAAGGATAACTCTGAAAAAACACCTCACTCCAAAGCCATCATCCCCAAAATGCCACTGTCCCTTTATACACATCCTTCTTGTCAAGAGCTCAGAATACTGCAGTGGCAATTTAAACACTACTTAAACTTATTTAACTGTACTATACATTTTTTTGTTATTTTTATAGACTATCATTCCTGGATCTGTTTATATTAACAGGATTGATCACTAATATCATCCTACAGAAAAATGGGCAAGAGGCACTGTTAATGCCAATATTTATAGTATTTATTCATAGGAAAATCCCCAAATAAAGTCTGATTATCTTATCCATCAAAGGTTAAAACAAAGTTGAAAACTGCCCCACTGGACTATAATGCTTGAGGACAAAGTATAATAGCAAATACATTTTAGGAGTTATTGTACATGAGGGATTTTTTTTTCCCCTAATAAATGTTTATGTGCATCAATTCAATTTCATCTTCACATCTCTTTGAGCTGGGCATTGCTGTGATTTCCACATTACTAATGCAGGAACTGAGGCACAGAAAGATTTGGTAACTCAGCCAAGTCACCAGTTTAAAGGAGCAGAGTTCAGACTCAGACTCAAACAGCTTGGCTCCAGAGTCCATGCACCTAACTGCTGACCGGGTTAGGCTGTTCACTGAGCCGAGAAGATAGCCTTGCTTTCCTTAAGGTTATTCAGTAAATTATTACTTAGTACCTACTACTTTTTCAGTGTTGTGTACTATAAAGACACAGACCTAGAAGTCAATGTTCCTGCCTTAAATGAGCTTATAACTTTTCTTTAAAGATAATGTTAAATGCAATTGGAAAGTATAGCAAGATCAATGACTGAAGCAGTGGTGAAAAAAAGTGCTAAGCCTTTCTAGTAATAATAGAAATATCACAAAATAATAATTAGGTAATATCATTACTATTTTAGTATTTCAATACAATTTTGATTACCTAGTGGGTGCAGAGCTCTATAAAAGTTAAAAACCTACAATCTCAGAATTTTAAAATTCTAACTAGACAGATTTTTCACACCTATATAAAGAGCAACAGTGACACAAAGAATATATCAATATGGAAGTGAGAGAGGAGTTAGTTGAGAAACATTCATCTACGCCTATGACGTACATAATTTCATACCAGGCATAGCAAAATGCAAAACATTTTGTAAACAAGGTCAGTGATAAGCATTAGTTTATAACTGAACAGGAAACACACACACAAACACACACATACACATATGCAGAAAACCTTTAGTAAGACTGCCAGGTAACAGCAACAATTAAAAGCTGGCTGCCAGCAATGTTGATACAGAAAATAAAATGATGCAAAGTAGAATACTCATAAACAACTATGACAATTCCTAAAAACACTCCAGGAAGGTGAGAGGTTTGAGTCATTCATAAGGAAATGAAGCCTATGAATTGGCAGAGCATTGGCACAACAATCTGTGCCAAGTGCTCTAAAACACCTTGAAGGACACGAGTCAATGGTGTGAGAGGTTGCAAGGCAACTGAAGTTGGCTGGAATATAGATATGCCAAGAGTTAGGGTGACAAGTGGTGCTACTGGGAAAGACTGGTGTGGGCAGATGACAGAGCCTTGAATTCTGGGCTTGAAGCTAAAATGTGACTCATTAGGTATTACGGACTGTGTTGGTAGGTTGGGGTAGTAGGGAAAAAAAAAGATTTTCTAGAAGCTGTATGAGGGATGAACTGTATGTAGGAGAGATTGAAGGCAGGTCAACAGCTCAAAGTGAATGGATACCTAGGCTGAGGTAGAAGCTGTGGGATTTAGACACAGAGCTGGATTTGAGAAAGATAGAGAGAGAACTGAAGCAAGGATTAATAAAAGAAGCAAAGGTTAAGATTAGAAGTGATTAAGACAAACCCAAATTTGCCATTTTTTTTTTCCTTTTTGTCTTTTTTTCATGACCAGCAACGGATCGCAACCCTCAGTGTTGCTCCCGTACCGGACCGGGACCGGCTACGGGATCGCAACCCTCGGTGTTGCTCCCGCACCTTGCTCAGCCAGTGAGCGGCCGGTCTGTATGTGGGATCCGAACCCTTGGCGGGAGCGCCGCCGCACTTCCCAAGCGGCACACTGTAGCAGTGCGCCACCGGGCCGGCCCCAAATTTGCCATTTGAAATAACTTTTTGTAGAATAAATGTTAAAGGACCAACAAAAAAGACAGCCACTACAAAAGGAAGTGAAGGAGGGTTTGAACGAGAAGGAAAAAGTTTGAAGAAGAGGAGGGTTAGGTGGAAAAGGGAAAGAAGGATTGTGATCATGTGTGTGTGCTGTGATTAATCTAAAAGAATCATAACACTCATGATAAGTAATGTCAGTTAATCAATTCTACAAAATTTTCTTTAATCTTTCAACTACTGCAGTAATAGTGGCTCAATATTTATTGTACACCCACAGTACACTGGGATGTCTCTTTCTCATTGCTGGTAGTATTATAGGATGCATGTTGTACAAGGTAGAAACAGCAGGTGTTAATAATTGGGTTTTATGAAACAAGAAAACATTTTTCCAATGCATATCTCCCCCCGTAATATCAAGAACACGAATATTTTTCATAGGTATTGCAGAGACTTTTTTGAAATATGTGTTGTCTACACTTAACATTTCTCATGAATATTTCTAATATTCATTCACAATGCATACAGTGTTAACTACAGCCTAACAAATACACAGGTGGGCATGAACATACTGTTTGTAAATTGTAGCCTTTGTAGGATGCCTGCATTTTTTAAGGCCCTGTAGCATCGAATGTGAAGCAAGGCCCACTCTGCTCTATGTGTTTCTTCACAATGCATCTGAGGAAAATAGAAAATGATAGCCTCCCAGATCTGCACATTGGTGAATACAAACTCAGCCACACAGTGACATCTTTCTCCTTAAACATAATGATGCAGGTTGTCTCCATTGCTTAAGAATGCCAGAGCTCACACTGGAAGGTGTCAAAAAACACTGTATTATCCCACTTTGCCCAGAGCTGCCTTGACAGTACCTTTCCTTCCATAAGAATGGATTGTAGGCAGGGTGGTAATCAGCCAAGGAGCTAGTAAAAATAGGTTCTTTTAGGAGCAGGGTGTGAACCTGTGAACATCATAAAAAGAGTTTACCACCACACTGACTAAGGGAACAATTAGCTTCCTGCTGCCTTAAACTAACCAGGAACGGTGTGGCCCTTTGCTACAGGTTGGTGAAGGGCAGCAGGCAGTTAATTGGTCCTTTGATAGAAGCCCATGGAGTAACAACTATGTGGAGCTCTGAGGATCTCTGGGGAAAGGTGCCATAGGAATGTGTAGACACAAACCAACATGGGAAAAAGTGAGAGACAAACAGATGGAAAATGGAAGGAAGAAAGGCATGAGAGGAGCTAGAGGTTGCTTTAGGCAGGCAACAGAAGGAGAATGCAGGAAGGGTCAAAGCAGAATAGGAGAGACACCAAATGGAATTCAAAGAGTTTACTTCAACAAATTCAACACAGTTCAATTCAGCAGGACTTCTCTGAGATGTCCACCAAATGTGCAAAATTACAACAAACGATGACCCCAGGTGAGCATTAAAGAGGCCTCCTAAGGGTCCCACAATAGCAAATATTCTATTATTCTTCTGGCTGTTTCACCTGCTCACCCAATTAACTCAGACTCACTGGCTAACACTGAGATTCTAATGAGAAGCAGAACTCTAGGGAGAGCCTAGATTAAGAAGAGCCAATGTTGCCACGCAAGTCAAGTGCATAGAGTGTTGTGAAAGGAAGAAAACCCAGGTGGGGAAAGAGCCACAATCTAAACTCTTTTTCTTCTTCAGATTTGTCTGTCTATAAGAGACCAGTAGATTTCTTTGTTTCTCCAACTGGGAGCATGGCTGCTGCCACCAGGCTGACCTCCAGGGCATTATGTTCTTCTTTATAACACTTGTACCTTTAGGATGACAGCTATTTATTGAAACCTTACCAAATATCACCTACTGTGCTGAATGCCAAAACTATGTGATCTCCTTTCTCACAACAATCCTACAAGGAAGATAGTGTTATTATCTTCATTTTTCAGAGGTTGGCGCTGAGAGTTTAGAGAAGTTAAGTGAATTTCTGAAGTCCGGGTAAACAGGAGGTTGCAGCCCTGACAATCAAGCCCAGATTTGTGGACACCAAAGTTAAAATTTGTTTCACTCATTTACTATTACTGTTTACTTTTCAGTAATAAAAAGTGGGAATTTCACTAAGCAGAACACTCTTTAATGAAATTATAAAAATAGATAAATAGATTGATTTACCAAGCAGAGAGTTGATATAACAGAGTGTGGACTGAGATCATCAACTTGTCTGAATAAGGATACTAGGTTCATAGATTCTTGGGGCTTTTCCTCATTCAGTTTCAACTAGTTCTATTTTTCTGCAATACATTCACTACTTAGGCACACAGGCTGTGTTCTCAC
The DNA here is from genome assembly GCF_000696425.1 of Galeopterus variegatus. Taxonomy (NCBI): domain Eukaryota; kingdom Metazoa; phylum Chordata; class Mammalia; order Dermoptera; family Cynocephalidae; genus Galeopterus; species Galeopterus variegatus. The sequence continues at coordinate 43,533 of NW_007728963.1, forward strand.
TCTCCAAGGAAATTCTGCTGCTGCTTAATGCATAGTTTTAAACTCCCAGCTATACCCAAGTGGGGAATCCCTCTGAGCTTGTGCACCAGAGGTCCTAGACACTGACATTTTCTTGTTTCTAAATTCTACTCTTTCACTAGGACTTTCTATCAATTTTATATTTTCTATCTAAAGGGGGCCCTGGGGTCCCAACTCAATTGCATAACAAATATGATTGGCATCTCTAGAGAATAGTACTGCCTTTTAAAAATATTGGGTTATAGACAAGTTCTTTCAAGGGTTGTAACTTTGAAATACACCAAAAATCTAACCACCTTTCATCAACTTCACTGCTAGCACCCTACCCTACTAATCAAAGCCACCATTGTCTCTTGTATGGGCAATTTCAACAGCTTCCTATCTCGTTGCTCTGCTTCCACCATCTCTCCCCTATTGCTTATTTTCCACAGAGTAGAGAGCAGCCAAATTGAATTGTGTCCTCCTTCTGCTCAAACCTTCTACTGGCTTTCCTTCTCACTCAGAGTAAAATCTAAATTTCTTACCAATGTCCTAAAAGGCCCTACAGCGTCTGCCCCTTGCCTACTCCCTCCCAGCCACACCAGTCTGCTTGTTACTCCTCCTGAGAATTCAAAGTATGCTTCCACCTCAGAAACTTGGTACCCACTTATTCTGCTGTTTGAAATGCTCTTTCTCCAAAAGTCCCACATCTCCCACGCACCATTCCCTCGAGTCTCTGCTTAAACATCACATCATCTGTAAAACCTTCCTGATGACCCACTGTATACTTTTTTTTCTTTTCCTTTTAACATCTTTGAGAATTGGATGCATTTCATAATTGACCACATCTTACAATCATCATTGGAAGCTTTGAAGCTTTTCTTCCTTCTAATTGATAGATAAATATAGTTGAATATTTGCAACTGTTTGTGTCTTTGGCTTGATGAAATATAGTGATATAGCTCTACCTGCTCTTTTTCACATCATCACTTACTATGTCCCATTTTATTTTTTCTTCATGTCACATTGTGGTTTGAGTGGTAATAAATTATGACACCCCAAAATATGCCTCTTGGACATATGAATTATTTTGAAATAAAGGCCACTGAGAATCAGCAGACTAAGGAAAAGCTCTAAAACAGAGCACAAGTTTTCCCAATGAAAAGAAAATTTACATTTATAAAGGAAATTAGCATTTGTAAAGATGTTTCTCTCTCCTGTAACAGAGAAAGGACTGGACTCTTATCAGTGAAGAAAATTTAAATCTGCATAACAAAGCTTACTAACAAAACCCTTGTTTACCATACTTTACCTGGTCACCTCTCCATTTGTTACTTAAGAAAATTCTCACCTTTAATTACAGAAAAGTAAGCGGTAATAGTAAATGACTGAAACAAATTTTAACTTTGGTGTCCACATACCTAAGCTTGAATGTCAATATTGCAACCTCCCATTTACCCAGACTTCAGAAATTTACTTAACTTCTCTAAACTCTCAGTGTCAACCTCTGAAAAATGAGGCTAATAATATTACGTTACTTTTTGGCCAATCTTATTTAAAGGGCCCCAGATGGAGAATCTAAAATGAATAGGAGAGATTTTTTTTCTCCCCTCCCCTACAGGTATACTATATATTTATTAGCTTAATTGTTTATTTTCTTCTTCAACTAGAATGTAAGCCCCAGGAGAGGAGGAAATTTGTCTTTTTGGGTCATAGTTATACTCCTATGTGCAGAACTGCGCTTGGTGTATATTAGACACTCCATAAAATACTTGTTAAGTGAGTAAATGAAAGATTCTCTCTGATACTGCACTCAGATATGAGCCCTGCCATCCTACCTCCTAAAGGGATAATTAATAGAGAGACACACGCCATTGTCCTGTAGACAGTAACCAGGGAATACAGTCTCTCCTGAAACCATATCCATAAAATTGGGAAACCATCCAGTGAAACAGCCTAGGCTGTTTATTATTTAAAATAATAAAATCTTAAAATACCTCTACAGGTACTATCAAGGATGTAGAGTAGGATCTGTAATGAACTCTGGAGCAGTGGACATCAACCCATAGCTTGCTTAAGATTCAACTAAGGATCTCATTAGAGCAACCAAATCAGATTCTAGAAGTGGGGCCGGGAGTCTGAATTTCGAGCACATGTGCTGAACGAATCTGATACAAGTGGCACACAGGTTGGTGGGAGATTTTCCTCTGAGTGAGAAGGAAAGCCAGTGGAGGCTTTGAGCAGAGGAAGGACATGATTTGGTTTAGAAGGTCAAAGAGTCACTCTGGCTGCTCTCCACTCTGTGGAAAATAGAGAATAGGGGAGAGATGGTAGAAGCAGAGCAACAAAATGAGAAAAAAAAAAAAAAAAAAAAAAGGGAAAAAACAAATATTGAAAATCTTAGTAACACTTGGCTGGTAAACCTTGACTAGACAAAGGGCTCTGTCAGGTCATGGCAAATGGTCTTTAAATAACCATTTCTAAGATAATTTGTTCAAAATTTTAAGGAATGACTCAATTTTAGTAACTAATCTCCATTTTCAGAGTTTTCCTGAAGATTTCCTGATTTTACTCAGAACACCAGCCACAACAGGGAGCAACTCCTTCTGTGTGTGTGTGTGTGACCACCAACCAGGAGAGCTGCTAAAACCCTGGAGCTGCCCAAGTACATCCATTAGCAGAAAGTCAAGCCTATGCACAGATTTCCAAAACGTGTGAACTGCTTTCCACTATTTATATTTCATGGAGTTTTAAGAGGTTTTTTTAGTAAGTCTCTGTAAATAAATGATTTACTAGTATAGCCACTGATCCATGAGATCATTCTCTTTGTTTTTGTAATTCAGTGAAAACTTTAAAATTCTACGAGTGGGGGCCCCAGGGAGCAGCTCCCAATTTGTTCAAACAAAGAAATCTACAGCAAATTCTATGAACTCATCTGCTCACAGTCTCCAAAACTTGATGTTCCTCTATGGACATGGGCTTTCAACACTTTATGGGTGACAGACTTGCCTGTGGAAATGCAGCGGCTTTGAGTGGCACATGTCCCTGTGAGTGTATCTGCCTCACTAAGGTTATATTTTCTGTCTTCTAACAATAGCCAGAACAACTTTAAGGAAAATTGGGTTGAAAGAAATAGTCTGAGACTGAAGCTTTCTGTGTCAAATATTATACCCTGGGGCCAATTTACACAGCTGGGAGTGAATGGGCTTGGAATATGAGAACTGACAGACTCATGGGAACAAGAATGCTTTTGAGTGTCACAGCCATCTTTATATATTTTGTCTTGGTTTCAGAGACCCTTGAGTAGAAACTACCCCCACTCAAAATAATGTGCTCATGATGATTCCAGAAGACACTCTTAGTTCGCCTTTGGAAATAACAACAAAAACCATGCTCCTCTCTTTCAACTGAGTCCTAGCTTTCTGGCATTTGCACTTTAAAGTTTTCCAACACCTTTGAAGTGAGGAACTTTAGATTTTTCTGGCTACTTAGAGTACATGGTTCAATAGACCTCAACGTTCCTAGGACGGTTGATTCTTTTCTCTCCTCTTGGTCACAGGAAAATCTCCTATGTTACAGCTCAGTAGCATGTCAGAGAGACACTACTCCAGTAAGCCCTTTCCTCCTGTTCACCAACTGCTTGGGAATCTGGTCAGACCTAGAGGAAGTCTTCTGTCATCTCTTGTCTGTCATATGGTAGACAGGAGGGACACTGGAAATGACTACTTTTAAGAATAAGTATCTCTGCATATTTATTAAACCTTTTTTTCAGGGAAAATGAAAATCATTTGAAACAAAGTTACAAGTGCCTCAACTAGCCATCCCCCAAAATGCAGCTAAGTGAAGCAGTTGGGTCTGCATGATTGGTTCATTCTATGCTATGTAAACCAAGACAAGACAATGTTTTTTGACTCTCAACTAGGAAAAAAGCCTTTTAAATTAACAGATCATCTCTATATGTTATACATCTTATTTACTCCTTCATGCAAGATGGACATTAAATTTCTTCAAGTTGATATAATTCTCATCCTGGATGGTCAACACTCTTCTGAGCAAACAGGCCCCACCATTCCTCATGGGAAATACCTACTAGTGTATTAAATGGTCTGTAAGAGATTATAAAGTGGGATCTTTAATGATCTGTAGAGCACTGGGCATCAAACTACAGTGTACTTAAAATTGGGGTAAGGATCCTGTTAGAGCAACTGAATCAGATTCTCAAATTGAGGCTGGGAGTCTGAATTTTGATCATACGTGGTGGATGAATCTGATGCAAGTGGCACTTAGTCCAGACCGTGAGGAGGCCTGGCTCACACAGCTGAGAAGTTCATAGAAGAACCACACTGATTTAAAGACACTTTCCCTCTTAGGCTTATCATGTTATCTGATATAAAACCATTTTTTTATTGAGGTATTAGAGAGCTATTAGGTACTATCTGTTAAAATGTGAGTGTATTAACCAGAAAAAATAACATATATATTTGGTATATCAGGGACGATTAATATACTGCATGAGAAAACACTTTGTGAAGCTTCAACCAGGAACAGAACTCTGAGGGATTAGAATAGGAAAGAATTAATGGAAAGGGTCAAAAGCATCTGGAAAGAGAGTCATTGTAACAGCAGCTCAGGCCAACTATGGAACAGCAGATCAGTGAGGAGGCAGGAGGAGCAGCACCCCTAGATACGACTAGAATCAATATAGTAAGCATACCTAGGTACTATTACCTTCCAGTTTACAAAGGGTTTTCATGTACATTTTAAAAAGTTTTATGCTCATGACCACCTTGTAAATAAATTAGGAGTATCAGAAGTAGGGTGTAATGATTTGCAAAAATGTCTCCAGAGTCAGATTTTCCAGGGTTTAAATCCCTGTTTCAGCACTTCCTATTTTTCGTGAGCTCAGACAAAATTTAGCCTCTCTAGGTGTTAGTGCTCTCGTCTGTGTAGTAGGAACGATGAAAATGCCTAGAATATTTAGCTATCACAGTGTCTGACAATGCCAGTTCAAATGTAAACGTAAAAAAAATTTCATTTGAAAAGGAAACTAAGACTCAGAAAATTAAGTGACTGGTTCACTACGTCCAGTGATTAAGTTTAGAAGGACTGAAATCTAGTGTTTCTGACTCCTAATCCCGTGTTTCAACTTTTTCCTTGTTACTATATCTCTTCAAAAGGACAAGTAACGATCAAAACATGAAGATCTCGGGCCGGCCCGGTGGCGCACTGGATGGTGCGCCGCTTGGGAAGCGCGGCGGCGCTCCGCCCGAGGGTTCGGATCCCACATACAGACCGGTTCCCGCTCGCTGGCTGAGCGAGGCACGGGAAACGCCGAGGCTTGCAATCCCATTGCCGGTCCCCGGTTCGGTATGGGGGCAACACTGAGGGTTGCGATCCGTTGCCGGACACGGAAAAAAGACAAAAGAAAAAAAAAAAAAAACATGAAGATCTCATTTAATTTATAGTTATTTTAACTGGTATATTTATAATGTATACTTTGCTTATTGTGATAAAGGCCTCTGTGAAACTGGACTAGCATATTGTCTTCTATAAATACTTCTTTTATAAATATTGTAAAACTGGAATAAATTATGACTCACAGAGCTTGCAAAAAACCCAGGTCTATGGAACTATTCAACTACAGTTTAAAAATTTTTTAAAATATATTTTGTTATGTATGTACTTATTTCTTTTAATTGACATATTGTAATTGTACATATTTAAGGGGTACAAGTTGATGTTTGCCACCTATGTATATTGTATAATGATTGTGTCAGGGTAGTTAGTCAGGGTAGTCATCACCGCAAGCATTTATCATTTCTCTGTTGTGAGAACATTGAAAAACTTCTCCTCTAGCTATTATATAATATACAATTCTTTATTGTTAACCATAGTGCCAGATGCTGTTTTAAATTCAAGATTTCAAGGTAATCCTTAAGCATCACTAGACTCAATAAAGTCTCTGGAGATATCCTAAAGAGGTCAAATTAGAATTTATTCTGAGCAGAAAATGAAACCTTATACCTGTAGGGTTTAGATCTGTGCTGCAACTTCCCTGTTGGCACCAGAATCCCTGGCTTTTTGCTTCCTGGGACTTCCACAGAGAAGAATCCCTTGGAATACAACAGGTACCACCGTAAGCATGGCATTGTTCTACCAGTAGCACCACCAGCTCCCCTTTGGAGAGAACAATGAGAAAGCCTACCTCGTGGGGCTGTAACAAAACCCAATAAAATGACCACAGAATATTTAGTCATCACAGTATAGACAAAGCTCCACTGACACTGGGAGCCAATCAGGTGATGCCCTGAAGCATGCGTAAAGGACTCCCTGATTTATAGCCTCTTGACTGACCTTCCAGTGTTGAATGTGTCATAGTGTAATTGTGTGGTGTTGAATGTATTACAGTTATCCAAAAAGCTTGCTGAATACCCTCTCAAATTTTTTCTGTGATGCATACATAGACTATGTATGTATATATGTTATTATTTCAGAAAACAATGACGATATTATCCGTTTATGCCAAGTCAGAATGTATAGACTCTATAGTAATTTGTGACTGAGAACACTATAGACGAGTACCATTCCATCCCCTCACCACCAGCCCCACAATAATCATGCAAACCATGAAGCTTTTTAATGCATTGGCCAGTGACAACTACTGTCTTTTCCATGGAGAATAAACTATAATAGAGATAAATCACCCCTAGCCACTCCCGTGTAAGTAAAATGTACCAAAGGTGTGATCACCATAAAGCTTTTGATCTAAGTGTTAAATAGCAACAGTTATAAAGCATAGCGTGAGATTTTCCTTCTCTCACTTTCCTAAGTATTGACTCCAAATTACCCAGTTAGGACTTGGAGCATGTGCTCTGCATTATGTATGGAGGAGAAATATTGACCGTAGTGCACTTTAAAGTCCACCGCATGCTCTGAGGTTAAAACTAGAGAGTATCTGTGATCAATCCCCTCACAGAGCTGTTAAAAAGCCAATGTGTACAAGATTCTGGTCTCTAGATGAGCCCCACACCATGCTTATTAAGTAAAAAAAAAAAAAAAAAAAAAAAATACAAACACTGGGCTAATGCCTATCAAGTGACCAGGTGCAAAGGGAACCTGATCTGGAAAGGATTTTAACCTCTGGTCTGCAGTATCCCTTCCATTTTTGTCCTATGGCTTTTTTAGTTAAAAGCTTTTACAGATAAGCACTGATAGTCATCTTTTTTCAACGAAGTAGATAGTTGTGTTTTTTCTTAGGCTTTGTTTTATAGCAACAGTTCAGGATTTCCATTTATCTCACGTTATTTATACATAAGTCTTTACACCCCATACTGCTCATGGTTAAATAGTTAGGGGTAGAGAGGCATTTGTCTGAGATTAAATTTTAGGGCCCCAAGCAAAGTAAAACTGCAAAGGATCCACTGCCCTCCATTGTGTAGTTCTGGGGATAAACATAGAACTGTTTCCTGCCTTGAACAAGAAGATACTGCAAAATTTTACCACAAAACATAGAAACTTAGGATCATTGAATTTTTTTCTGCAACAGTAAGTTCAGCTCTCAGTATTTCTATCAAAAGTAATTCCAACCTCCAGCTACATAGTTCTGCTCAC